>NW_025214812.1:28848-36591 GCF_004010195.1 Chiloscyllium plagiosum | reverse complement strand
ATACCCATCCAGATGCCTTTTAAATGTTGTAATTGTACCAGCCTCCACCACTTCCTCTGGCAGCTCATTCCATACACGCACCACCCTCTGCATGAAAAAGTTGCTCCTTTGCAGATGGGGTACTGGGCTAATAGATGGGGTACTGGGCTAATGGTCGGATACTTGGTAGTGTGGATGAGCAGAGGGATCTTGGTGTCCATGTACACAGATCTCTGAAAGTTGCCACCCAGGTAAATAGTGCGGTGAGGAAGGCATATGGCGTACTGGCTTTTATTGGTAGAGGAATTGAGTTCTGGAGTACTGAGGTCATGTTGCAGTTGTATAAGACTCTGGTGCGTCCGCATCTGGAGTATTGTGTGCAGTTTTGGTCGCCATACTATAGGAAGGTTGTGGAGGCACTGGAACGGGTGCAGAGGAGGTTTACCAGGATGTTGCCTGGTATGGTAGGAAGATCGTATGAGGAAAGGCTGGGGCACTTGGGGTTGTTTTCATTGGAGAAAAGAAGGTTTAGGGGTGACTTGATAGAGGTGTATAAGATGATTAGGGGTTTAGATAGGGTCGACAGTGAGAATCTTTTTCCACGTATGGAGTCAGTTATTACAAGGGGAGGGGGCATAGCTTTAAATTAAGGGGGGGTAGGTATAGGACAGATGTTAGGGGTAGGTTCTTTACTCAGCGAGTCGTGAGTTCATGGAATGCCCTGCCAGTAGCAGTGGTGGACTCTCCCTCTTTATGTGCATTTAAGCGGGTATTGGATAGGCGTATGGAGGATAGTGGGCTAGTGTAGGTTAGGTGGGCTTGGATCGGCGCAACATCGAGGGCCTGTACTGTGCTGTATTCTTCTATGTTCTATGTTCTATGTTCTATGTACATCTGGAGCACCTGATGCAGTTAACTAGGTTGGAGGAGAGGCAAGTGAACCTCTATTTCACCTGGAAGGGCTACTGTCACAATGAACACACTGCAAACTGGAGGAACAATACCTCCCCTTCTGCCTGGGCAGCCTACAGCCCGGAGGACTCAACTTTGAGTTCTCCAATTTCAAATAACCTCCCTTCTCAGCCCCTTCCTCTCCCTTCCATTGCTCCCTGCCATCAACCGGATTCATTCCTCATATTGACCAACCAGATTGTACCCTTTATCTGTCTCCACCTATGCCCTCTTCACCACCCTGCCCCCGCCACCTCCTTTATCTTCAGGTCCCCATACACCCGTCCTCAGTCCTGCAAGAGGTTTCCCCCCAAAATATCGACTTCTCCACCTCCTGATTATTGAATGGCAGAGCAGACTCGATGGACTGAATGGCCTAATGTCTGCTTCTATGTCTCTTGGTCTTATGATATAGTCAGGTAAAGGTGCCTTTTGGATCAAGACTAGTTACTCTCAAATCAAATCAGGTTTTGGATGGTTTATGAAAACCTTTGCAAGATTAGGCAGCTATGTGAATGTTTGCAACTGTGTGCTTTTTGTTGAAGGTTTGTTAAAGTTTGTGAAGTTGTACGTGCTTTATGTGTAAGAGGGTTGTAAATGTGTGTAATAGTTTAGAAGTTGCATGAAGGATTTCTGTTGAAGTGTGAATATGTTCAGTGTTTTAAACAGGAGTGTTTCTGAATGTGTTTCAAAGTGTTTGAAGGTGTTTGAAACTTTGTCAGGGTTCACGAATGTCTGTAGGAAGAGTGTTGAAGTTTTGTTGTGGAGGATTATTTATGATTTGCAAAATTGTGTGAATGTCTGTCTGGTTTACAATGAATTTGAATGCTTTTGTGAAGATTTATAAAGGTTCAAGGTTTATGAGGACAGTGAAGCAATGGGAAAGCACGTAAAGATAAATGTAGCTATTTAGAGGGTGTGAAAGATTGCACAGGCTTTTGAATATTCATGACAGTTTGTTAAAGATTTGTGAAGGATTATGAAGCCTTGTGAATGTTTGTAAAGGTGTATGAAAGTTTTGTGTAATATTAGGAAGATTTGTTCAGATTTAAGAATGTTCTGAGGGATTATTGAAGGTTTGTAATAGTTTATGGATGTGGTTAAATGTTTGAACTAGAAGGGAATGTTTGAGGGATTTGTGAGGTTTGTGAAAGATATTTGATGATTTACAATTGAATGGGGAGATGGTGATATGGTGACAATATCCCTGGATGAGTAATCTACGTTATTGCTTTAGAGAAATGGGAGGGTGTAAAGTGCAAAACTTATTGCTGATGGTGCAATTTAAATTCAATTATTGAAAAATGTGCAATTGAAAGCTAGTCTCAAAATTGGTGACCATAAAATTATCAGTCATTTTTGTAAAAACCAACTTGGTTCTCTGAAGTCCTAAAGAGAAGGAAATCTGCCAACCTGATCTGGTCTGGCCTACATGTGAATCCAGACCCATAGCACTGTGATTCACTCTTAGCTGCCCTCGGAAATGCTTAGTTCAAGGGCATTTAGGGAGTAGTAACAGTCACAATTATTGATTTTGCCAGTGACACCAATATCCTTTGAAAGAATAAATACTTATTTCTAAAGCTTTTGGCATCACTAGTTAGTGTCTACTTTCCCATGTAGCATTTTGGCTTCGCTATGTTAAAGACATGGTATAACGATGGCAGCGAAGTCGCAGTGCTGCATTTGGGCTCTGAACCTGAGGCTCAACTGCTTCTGTGTGCTCTCTTCTTTTCTCTTTTTACTTTTGCTCTTTGTTCCCTCTCCTTTTCCTTAAATGTTTGGAAGTGGTGTTGGTGGCAATGAGCACGTCTCCTTCGGTGATCGAGGAGCACAGCAGCAGCAGCAGGAACTGCAGGCTTATTGAAACTCTGGGCCGTGGCTAGGCCTGGGCACAAGATAAGACGTCAACATCTGGACATTTTCCTTTCTTTGACTCTCCAGGCAGTCCTGCTATAATGCGTCGTTCGTTAACACGGATTGTCCATAATGCGATTGGGTGAATATGGAATGCTTTTTCTAAAACACACTTTTAAAGTATGTGTTGGCTGAAACTCAATTATCTCAGCAACACTTTGAGTGTATTCGTATTGTGCAATGTTTGTATAGTGTGGCCTTTCACAAGAATGTAATTACTGTGTAATAACAGAACTACCTGTATTTCTTTTTTTCTGCTTTGGATATGTTTCTTTTTTAAAATTCTGGTTTTGCATCTCGGACAGTGCCAGAGAATGGTGACTTTGTGCACTTTCACAGTACTCCTGTATTCCTGGACCTGAATACACATGACAGTAAATCCAATTCTAAATCTTATTCTAAATCTCTTCATAAGGTAATGTGGCAGTTTCTGAAGAGTTGTGCAACTTTTTACAATTGAAACATTCTTCTCATTTATGTTTAAAAATGATCCTCAAAATAGTCAGGGTCAAAATCAATAATGTGGTAGGTATTAAACATAAAAGACAATTATTAAATTAACTCCAAGCAGCACTGTGGGTGAACCTGTGGATGTACTGCAGCGGTTCAAGAAGGCAGTTCACCACCACCTTCTCCAGGCTAATGATGAATGGGTAATAAACGCGAGCCTGGCCAGTGGAACCCACATTCTATGACCAAAAGGTGGTTTATTGACAGGCTGTGACACAGAAGGGCTCTCTAGCTCTCCAGCTCCAGGATCCTAACAAGCAATGAGTTCTGAGTATCAATTCTCTATTCACTTTCCCTGCTTCCCAACTCTGCCACTTAGAAATAACGTATGTCTAAATTCTTGAATTCACATTTATCATTCTCTGATTTGTGGGCGGCACGGTGGCACAGTGGTTAGCACTGCTACCTCACAGCGCCTGAGACCCGGGTTCATTTCCCGCCTCAGGTGACTGACTGTGTGGAGTTTGCACGTTCTCCCCGTGTCTGCGTGGGTTTCCTCCGGGTGCTCCGGTTTCCTCCCACAGCCCAAAGATGTGCAGGTCAGGTGAATTGGCCATACTAAATTGCCCGTAGTGTTAGGTAAGGGGTAAATGTAGGGGTATGGGTGGGTTGCGCTTCGGCGGGTTGGTGTGGACTTGGTGGGCCGAAGGGCCTGTTTCCACACTGTAATGTAATCTAATCTAATCTAAATTTGCCAGTCCAGTTCTTGCAACAGAATTTGTAACACAATTCCCCTTAGCTGATAATTCACATCTGCTGTCTGTCTTGGACAGGTGCTTCTTCCAGTCTGGAATAACAAACTTGAATACAGGAGCAGGAATGTCTTGCTACAACTGTACAGGACTTACACCTAGAGTGCTCCGTGCACTTTTGCTGTCCTTATCTGGAAGATGGTTACAGAGCAAATTAAATCACAGTTTACCAGACTGAGTCCTGTGTTGGCAAGACTGACATATGAAAAGGGATTGCGTCCATCAGAACAATATTCACTAGAGTTTAGGAGAATGAGTGTGCATCTAAACGACTCTAACAGGACGAGACAGGCAAAACACAGAAAGGGTGTTCTTATTAACTGGGGAATCCAGAACCAAGACACACAGTTTAAGGATACAGGTCATTTAAGACTGAGATGAGGAGAAATTTCTCAGAGAGTGGTGAGCATCTAGAATTCACTTCCACACAGAAAGTAGTTGAGGCCAAAACATTGAATGTTTTCAGGAAGGTGTTATATATAGTTCTTCAGGCTAAAGGGATCAAAGAGTATGGGGAGAAAGTAGGAACAGAGGACTGAGTTGATTATCAGCTGATTATAATGAATGGCAGAGCAGGCTTGAAGGGCTGAATGGCCTACACTCTTTATATATACCCTCTTTATTCATTGTTAATGTTCTCATCAGCTGAAGATTATTTCAGCCTATGCAACTTTTAACTCTCTTGAACCGAACTGGACATTGAGACTCATTGAACAGAAAAACTAATTAAACTTCAAGCAAATATAATAAACCCTGCTTTTCTCCACTATTGCAAATAGACAGCAGGAAACACATGTCCAGATCTGTTTGGTCCTGGTCTTGCTGAGGAATCTGAAGCTGATGGTTTTTGTCAAGCATACAAATAACTTTGGTTCATTTGGTTCTGGAAATTAAATGTGACAAATAACCAGTTGTGAAAAATCAAAAGGAATGCAGATTAATAACTGACCAACGCAATGTAAGAACAGAAATGGATAATACAGAGCCAAAGATGAGGATGCTGGATAGTGAGATAAGGCATTTGCAAAATTAACTGGGCAGAAAAAACAAGTGATAGGTCAACTAATTTAATTGCAAAATAAGTGGTTAGTCCTATCATGCAAAAAAAAAGGTTTATCAACAGATCTTTGCTTATGGCATCCTATAGAAAGCAGTGAAAGAACAGGAAGTGCATGATTCTGTTTTACAATTAAAGGAATCCATCAGAGTGGTGCAGGTTGGAGTTAAGACATTAATAAATGAATCGTGATCAAATTTAATCAAGGAAGTAATAAAATCAATTGAAGTTTAATAAATAGCCAAATAACTTCAATAATTAGTGTGCTGGAAAACAAACTATCCATATTAATATTCATGAGATAGCTCTAAATGTTTTCAGATTAATCATTAACTTTTCATCTGCGGAGAAACAGCAACTGGCTCAACTAATCCCAGTTACAATAATCATTGTTCAGAGAAACATTTCATCACACAGTTTGATAAATAAACAAAAGTTAAATCAATTTTAGAGGTTTCATTTTCCAGTGGTTGAGTGATGGACCAGTGTCCAGTGTCAGATAAAGACTGATGTCTGCAGTGACCTCCAAGATGGTGGCAGTGGAGATGGCAGCATTATGTTCCTGAGCGTGGGGCTTGGCCATACCTCAGGTCCAGTCACACCCACACAACCCCACTTTTTGCATTTTCCAGCTCGGTCACATATTTCTTGGTCGCCCTGGGCCCTCCTCCTGATGTCCTCCTGCAGGAGGCCAGGGCCCTGTGTATCTCCATCCCTGCTCCATCTTGGGTGGAAGCATTGGAAGAGGAACCAAGACCCTGTGGATCGACTTGGAACCAGGACTTGGAGCATTGGTCGATGTCCAGTGTTGGAGGAGGTGCCGGATCCACACAGCGTGACCATCTCCAGCTTGGAGGTGGTGGACACAGAAGCGGTGATGCCAGTGGCTACAGAAAAGGAGCACATTGCCCAGATTCTGGGGACAACGACCAACAGCATTGACTGGAGGAGGAGAGAGGGTGAAGGCTATGGAGAGGGAAAGATGAACTTTTGAAGCTATTTTGGTTTTAGTAATAACAATTTAATATTAATTTATTCAGTATTTTGACATACCTGCAATTTATTCTGTAATTTATTCAGTAATTTATTCTGTAATCCATAATGACACCAGAATTTTGTGACATCATACACTTTTCACTGTACCGAGGTACAAGTGACAATACAGGTAGTTCTGGGATTTTGGCAGCGGGATTTGGCTATAACATGGCTGAGAATCAGGGAGCGGTATTTTGGAGAGTGCGTACCTCTGTTGACAATAGTGCGATTCCAGTGGGAATCGGTTTGCAAGCTTTGTTCTACATATGCGCTGATGTGCACACCGAAATCTCTGTACATGTGCTGGTGTTCTTGCCATTCTGTGCATGCACCAGTGTCTGTGCACACACAATATTGGTGCTGGTCTTTGTGCGGTTCTGCACACACGCTGATGTCAGCTAACGACAGAGCAGTTTTCTTACATTTTTAAATGGACTGTGTTAAATTTACTTTTGTTTCATTAATAAATATGATTTCAACCTTTATTCAGGTGGTGTTATACTTTGCATTTGATGTCTGGGTGATTTTTGAGTGATCGTGAGTGATATTTTTAGCAGGTCCCCACAAACCCTACTTTTTGTATTGGCCATAATATTTCTATTAAGTGATTTTCTATTAAGGGAGGTTTCGCTGGAACATAACTGCGGTGTTATATGAGAACCACCTGTATTAAATAAATCTAGGTCTAAATCTAATGATTTTGGCCTCTGGATAAACCAAGCAGTGCCAGGTGACATCAACCATACCACCTGTGATTCTTCCACAGCAGATTCACTGAGGGGCATTTTCACTGGAGACTCACTGAGGGGGTTTTCACTGGAGTCTCACTGGAGGGGCATTTTCACTGGAAACTCACTGAGAGTGTGTCATTGGAGACACGCTGAGGGGCATGTTCACTGGAGACGCACTGAGGGGGTGTCCACTGGAGACTCACTGAGGGATGATTTCACTGGAGGCCCAATGAGGGGCATATTTACTGGAGACTGATTGAGGGGCATTTTCACTGGAGATTCACTGAGGGACGTTTTCTCAGGAGACTCATTGAGGGACATTAAAACTGGGGACTCACTGAGGGGTGTTTTCACTGGAGACTCACTAAGGAGCATTTTCACTGGAGACTCACTGAGGGATGATTTCACTGGAGACTCACTGAGAGGTGTGTCACTGGAGATGCGCTGAGGGTCATTTTCACTGGAGACTCACTGAGTTGGGTGCCCACTGGAGACTCACTGAAGAATGTTTCACTGGCGACGCACTGAAGGGTGTTGTCACTGGAGACTCACTGAGGGGGGTTTTCACTGTGACTCACTGTGGGGGATGTTCACAGGAGACTCACTGAGGGGGGTGTTCACAGGAGACTCACTGAGAGATGTTTTCACTGGAGACTCACTGAGGGCATTTTCACCGGCGACGCACTGAGAGATATTTTCACTGGAGACTCATTGAGGGAATGTTTTTACTGGAAACTCACGGAGGCACATTTACACTGTAGGCACACTGAAGGATGTTTTCACGGAGACTCACTGAGGGATGTTTTCACTG
>NW_025214812.1:23697-28685 GCF_004010195.1 Chiloscyllium plagiosum | reverse complement strand
AGACTCACTGAGGGGCATTTTCACTGGAGACTCACCAAGGTTTGATTTCACTGAAGATTCACTGAAGGGCGTTTCCATTGGAGACTCACTGAGGTATGTGTTCACTGAAGACTCAATGAGGGAATGTTTTCACTGCAGACTCATTGAGGGCTTTTCCCTGGAGACTCACTGAGGACTGTTTGCCATGGAAACTCACTGAGGAGCATGTTCACTGCAGACTCACTGAGGGGGGTGTCCAGTGGAGACTCACTGAGAGGCATTTTCACTGGAGACTCACTGAGGGAATGTTTTCATTGATGACTCACTGAGGGACATTTTCATTGGAGACTCACTGAGGGTATTTTCACTGGAGATTCACTGAGGGGCGTGTTCACTGCAGACTCACCGACGGATGTTTTCACTGGAGACTCACTGAGGGATGTTTTTACTGGAGATTCAATAAGGAGCATTTTCACTGGAGGCCCAACAAGGTGTGTTTTGACTGGAGACTCACTGAGGGGCATTTTCACTGGAGACTCACTGAGGGATGATTTCACTGCAGACTCACTGAGGGCTTTTCCCTGGAGACTTACTGAGGACTGTTTGCCATGGAAACTCACTGAGGGGCATGTTCACTGCAGACTCACTGAGGGGCATTTTCACTGGAGACTCACTGAGGGATGTGTGCAGTGGAGACTCATTGACGGATGTGCTCAGTGGAGACTCAATGAGGGGAGTTATCACTGGAGACTCACTGATGGATGTTTTCAGTGGTGACTTAGTGAGGGGCATTTTCATTGGAGACTCACCAAGGTGTGTTTTCACTGAAGATTCACTGAGGGGCGTTTCCACTGGAGATTCACTGAAGGATGTTTTCACTAAAGATTCATTGAGGGGCGTTTCCACTGGAGACACACTGAGGAGGGTTTTCACTGGTGTCTTACTGGACGGGCATTTTCACTGCAGACTCACTGAGGGATGATTTCACTGGAGACCTACTTGAGAGGTGTGTTACTGGAGATGCGCTGACAGTCATTTTCACTGGAGACTCATTGAGGGGTGTGTCCACTGGAGACTCACTGAAGGATGTTTCACTGGAGACTCACTGAAGGGTGTTGTCACTGAGACTCGCTGAGGGTTTTTTTTACTGGGACTCACTGACGCAGTTTTCACTGGAGGCCCAAAGAGAGGCATATTTACTGGAGATTCACTGAGGCACGTTTTCACTGCAGACACACTGAAGGGCATTTTCATTGGAGATTCAAAGAGGGAATGTTTTCACTGGTGACTCACTGAGTGGGGTTTTCACTGGAGACTCACGGAGGGACACTTTCATTGGAGACTCACTGAGGGTATTTTCACTGCAGATTCACTGAGGGGCATTTTCACTGGGGACTCACTGAGGGATGCATCCACTGGAGACTAACTGAGGGATGTTTCACTGGTGACACACTGAAGGGTGTTTTCACTGGAGCCTCACTGAGGGAATGTTTTCACTGGTGACTCACTGAGTGGGGTTTTCAGATTAGATTAGATTACATTACAGTGTGGAAACAGGCCCTTCGGCCCAACAAGTCCACACCAACCCGCCGAAGCGCAACCCACCCATACCCCTACATTTACCCCTTACCTGACACTATGGGCAATTTAGCATGGCCAATTCACCTGACCTGTACATCTTTGGACTGTGGGAGGAAACCGGAGCACCCAGAGGAAACCCACGCAGACACGGGGAGAAGTGCAAACTCCACACAATCAGTCGCCTGAGGCGTGAATTGAACCCGGGTCTCAGGCGCTGTGAGGCAGCAGTGCTAACCACTGTGCCACCGTGCCGCCCACTGGAGACTCAGTGAGGAGTCTTTTCACTGACGACACACTGAGGGGCATTTTCACTGGAGACTCACTGAGGGACGATTTCACTGCAGACACACTGAGGACTTTTCCCTGGAGTCTCACTGAGGACTGTTTGCCATGGAAACTCACTGAGAGGCGTGTTCACTGCAGACACACTGCGGGGCATTTTCACTGCAGACTCACTGAGGGGCATTTTCACTGGGGACTCATTGATGGATGTGTTCAGTGGAGACTCAATGAGGGGCGTTATCACTGGAGACTCACTGACAGGTGTTTTCACTGGAGACTCACTGAGGGATGTTTTCAGTGGTGACTTAGTGAGGGGCATTTTCATTGGAGACTCACCAATGTGTGTTTTCACTGGAGACTCACTGAGGGGCATTTCAACTGGCAACTCACTGAGGGGGGGCTTTCACTGGAGACTCACTAAGGGAAATTTTCATTGGAAACTCATTGGGGGTGTTTTTACTTGAGACTCACTGAGAGATGTTTTCACTGGTGACTCACTGAGGGGCATTTTCACTGGAGACTCATTGAGAGGTGTTTTCCTTGGAGTCTCACTGAGGGATGTTTTCACTGGATGCTTAATGAGGGGCTTTTCCATTGGAGACTCAGAGATGTGTTTTCATTGGAGACTCACTGAGGGGAGTTTTCACTGGAGACTCACTGAGGGGCAGTTTAACTGGAGACCCATTGAGGGGCGTTTTCACTGGAGATTCACTGACAGATGTGGCATAGCTTTAAATTAAGGGGGGGTAGGTATAGGACAGATGTTAGGGGTAGGTTCTTTACTCAGTGAGTCGTGAGTTCATGGAATGCCCTGCCAGTAGCAGTGGTGGACTCTCCCTCATTATGGGCATTTAAGCGGGCATTGGATAGGCATATGGAGGATAGTGGGCTAGTTGTAGGTTAGGTGGGCTTGGATCGGCGCAACATCGAGGGCCGAAGGGCCTGTACTGCGCTGTATTCTTCTATGTTTTATGTTCTATGTCTTCGCTGAAGACTCACTGAGGGATGATTTCACCGGGTGCCAAATGAGGGGCATATTTACTGGAGACTCACTGAGGGACATTTTCACTAGAGACTCGTTGAGGGGTGTTTTCACTGGGGTCTCACTGAGGGATGTTTTGACTGCAGACTCACTGAGGGGTGTGTTCACTGGAGACTCACTGAGGAGGGTTGTAACTGGAGTCTCACTGGATGGGAGATTCACTGAGGAATGATTTCACTGGAGACTCACTTGAGAGGTGTGTCACTGGAAGGTCATTTTCACTGGAGGGGGGTCAACTGGAGACTCACTGAAGGATGTTTCACTGGCGACACACTGAAGGGTGTTGTCACTGGAGACTTACTGAGGGCTGTTTTCACTGGAGTCTCACAGGAGGGGCATTTTCACTGTAGACACACTGAGGTAAATTTTCACTGGAGACTCACTGAGGGGCATTTTGTTTGGAGATTCACTGAGGGGCGTTTTCACTGGAGATTCACTGAGGTGTGTTTTCACTGGAGATTTACAGAGGGAGTTTTTTAATGGAGACACAACAAGGAGTAATTTCACTGTGACACACTGAGCAGCATTTTCACTGGAACTCACTAAGGGATCATATCACTGGAAACTCACCAAGATGAGTTTTCTCTGAAGATTCACTGAGGGGCATTTCCATTGGAGAGTCACTGACGGATGTGTTCACTGGAGACTCAGTGAGGGAATTTTTTCACTAGAGACTCGAGAAGGTGTGTTTTGACTGCAGACTCACTGAGGGACGTTTTCACTGGAGACTCACTGAGGGGCAGTTTAACTGGAGACCCATTGAGGGGTGTTTTCACAGGAGGTTCACTGAAGGGCATTTTCACTGGAGATGCACTGAGAGATGTCTTTGCTGGAGACTCATTGATGGAATGTTTTCACTGAAGACTCACTGAAGCACATTTTCTTTGTAGACTCACTGAGGGATGTTTTCATTGGAAAGTCACTGAGAGATGTTTTCACTGGTGACTCACTGTGGGGGTGTTCACAGGAGACTCACTGAGAGATGTTTTCACTGGAGACTCACTGAGGGCATTTTCACTGGAGATGCACTGAGAGATGTTTTCACTGTAGACTCACTGAGGGAATGTTTTCACAGGAGACTCATGGAGGCACATATATACTGTAAACGCACTGAAGGATGTTTTCACTGGATACACACTGAGCAATGTTTTCACTGGAGACTCAGAGGTGTGTCTTCTCTGATGACTCACTGATGGGATTTTCACTGGAGATCTCAATGAGAGCCATTTTCAGTAGACTCACTGAGGGATGTTTTCACTGGAGAGTCACTGAGGAGGGTGTTCACAGGAGTCTCAATGAGGGCTGTTTTCCCTGGATACTCACTGAGAGGTGTTTTCACTGCAGACTCAGTGAGGGGCATGTTCACTGGAGACTAACTGAGGAGCATTTTCACTGGGGACTCACTGAGGGATCATATCACTGGAGACTCACCAAGGTGAGGTTTCACTGAAGATTCACTGAGGGGCATTTCCATTGGAGACTCGCTGAGGGGCATTTTCACAGATGACTCAATGAGGGAACATTTTCACTGAAGGCTCAACAAGGTGTGTTTTGACGGGAGACTCACTGAGGGGCGTTTTCACTGGAGACTCACTGAGGGGCAATTTAACTGGATACCCGTTAAGGAGTGTTTTCACTGAAGGGCATTTTCACTGGAGATGCACTGAGAGATGTCTTTGCTGGAGACTCATTGAAGGAATGTTTTCATTGGAGACTCACTAAAGCACACTTTCTTTGTAGATTCACTGAGGGATGTTTTCTTTGGAAAGTCACTCAGGGATGTTTTCACTGGAGACCCACTGAGGTGTGTTTTCGTGCTGCAGAGCCATTTGCCGAGTCCATCAGGAAGGATGCAAGTCTGAGAGGGGTGACTATTCCTGGCAGCGGGGGCCTGCAGGTTAAGGCCTCCCTGTACATGGATGACGTCGCCATTTTCTGCTTGGATCCTCTGTCCGTGCACAGACTCATGTGCATATGTGACCAGTTCGAACGGGCCCCGGGGCCCAAGGTAAACCAAAGCAAGAGCAAGGCCCCTTCGGGAGCTGGGCCGACCAATCCTCAATCCCCTTCACCGTCAGGACCGACCACCTGAAGGTGCTGGGTA
>NW_025214812.1:11794-23129 GCF_004010195.1 Chiloscyllium plagiosum | reverse complement strand
AGAAGAAGTCTGGAGAGGAATGCAGTGGTGTTTGTCGAGGTTCATCCCGAGCAGCGCCGTGACGCGGGACTCCGTGCTCTATGGCCTGTTCCCCAGGACGCACACCGAGACGAACATCAACTGTGCCTGGAAGATCATCAACACTGTGAAGGACGCTCTCTGGGTGGTCCAAAACCTGTTGATCTTCCAGCTGAAGGAGTTGACCCCAACTGAGTGTTGCAGACTGGCACATTCAGGACTACGTGTTGAGGGACGCACTGAAGCTTGGGGCAGCTGCCACCAAGGTGTGGTGAGGAAAGACCACTGTGTAACATCTGCCTGCCAAAGAAGAACAAGGGGCCCACGCAGTCATTTGGGCTCTGCTGATGCCTCAGCTGAATATATGGATATATGATTGATAAACATACAGACCTGTATATACAAATGATAAATTCTGATCTCTGCATGCAAAGATCATACGTAGGTTTACGAATATATGGCATGACCAACTGTACAGACCATCAAAATATTTTATGAATAAAGTATATTTTTGAAATAAAAAAGACCATTTCACTGGAAACTCACTGAGGGGGGTGTCCACTGGAGACTCACTGAGTGACATTTTTCACTGGAGACGCAGTTAGGGATGCTTTCGCTGGAGACTCACTGAGGCGTGTTTTCATTGGTGACTCTCTGCGGGGCATTGCCACAAGAAACTCACTGAGAGGCATTGTCATGAGAGACTCACTGAGGGATGTTTTCACTGAAGATTCACTGCGGGGCATTTCCACTGGAGACTCACTGAGGGGCATCTTTACTGGGGACTCTCGAAGGGATGTTTTCACTGGAGACTCACTGAGGCAGGTGTTTACTGGAGACTCTCTGAGAGGTGTTTTCCCTGGAGACTCATTGAGGGGCATTTTCACTGGTGACTCACTGATGGTTGTTTTCACTGGAGGCTCATTAAGGGATGTTTTCACTCGAGACTCACTGAGGGCCATTTTCACTGGAGTCTCACTGGAGGAGCATTTTCACTGGAGACTCACTGAGGAATATTTTACTAGAGGATCGCTGAGGGGCATTTTCACTGGAGTTTAACTGAGCGGCGTTTTCACTGGAGACTGACTGAGGGATACATTCACTGGAGACTCACTGAGGGGCGTTTTCACTGGAGACATACTGAGAGACGTTTTCACTGGAGACTCACTGAAGGGCATTTTCACTGGAGAAGCTCTGCGGGATGTTTTTGCTGGTGTCTTACTGAGGGGTATTTTCACTGGCCACTCATCAAGGTGTGTTTTCACTGAAGATTCTCTGAGGGGCGTTTCCACCGGAGACTCACTGAGGGATGTTTTCACTGGAGACTCACTGAGTGGCATTTTCATGAGAGACTCACTGTGGGGTGTTTTCACTGGAGTCTCACTGAGGGGCATTTTCACTGGAGACTAACTGAGGGATGTTTTCACTGAATATTCACTGAGGGGCGTTTCCACTGGAAACTCACTGAGGGAATGTTTTCACTGTAGACTCACTGAGAGGCATTTTTCACTGGAGACGCACTGGATGCTTTCGCTGGAGACTCACTGAGGGATGCTTTCGCTGGAGACTCACTGAGGGATGTTTTCATTGGAGACTCACCTGAGGCGTGTTTTCATTGGTGACTCTCTGCGGGGCGTTGTCACAAGAAACTCACTGAGAGGCATTGTCACTAGAGACTCACTGAGGGATGTTTTCACTGGAAGCCCCATGTGGGTGTCTTCACTGGAGACTCACTGAGAGGCATTTTCACTGGAGACTCAAACAGGGAATGTTTTCACTGGAGACTCAGTGGGGTCTGTTTTCAATAGACGCTCACTGAGAGGCGTTTTCACTGGCGACTCACTGAGAGGCGTTTTCACTGGCGACACATTGAGCGGTGTTTTCACTGGAGACTCACTGAGGGGTGTTTTCACTGGAGACTCACTGAAGGGTGTTTTCATTGGAGACTCACTGAGGGGCGTTTTTATTGGGGACTCTCTAAGGGATGTTTTCACTGGAGACTCACTAAGGCAGATGTTCACTGGAGACTCACTGAGAGGTGTTTTCCCTGGAGATGCACTGAGGGGCATTTTCACTGGTGACTCACTGAGGAATGATTTCACTGTAGGCTCACTGAGAGACATTTTCACTGGAGACGCACTTAGGGATGCTTTCGTTGGAGACTCACTGAGGAATGTTTTCACTGAAGGGTATTTCCACTGGAGACTCACTGAGGTATGTTTTAACTGGAGGCCCAATGTGGATGTTTTCAATGGAGACTCACTGAGGGGCATTTTCACTGGAGACTCAAAGAAGGAATGTTTTCACTGGAGACGCAATGAAGTCTGTTTCCAATGGACGCTCACCGAGAAAGGTTTTCACTGGCGACTCACTGAGCAGTGTTTTCACTGGAGACTCACTGAGGGGAGTCACAAACTGGAGATGCAATGAGGGGCATTTTCACTGGAGATTGACTGAGGGAATGTTTTCACTGGAGACTCACTGAGAGACATTTTCATTGGAGACGCAATTAGGGATGCTTTCGCTGGAGACTCACTGAGGGATGTTTTCACTGAATATATCCAGACTGACAATGATGTGTTCCGAGCCCACAATCATTTTCATTGGAGACGCAATTAGGGATGCTTTTGCTGGAGACTCACTGAGGGATGTTTTCACTGAAGATTCACTGAGGGGCATTTCCACTGGAGACTCACTGAGAGGCATTTTCACTGGAGACTCAAAGAGGGAATGTTTTCACTGGAGACTTTATTTTTATTGAAAATTTAATATGTTTTTACAAGTTTACAAATAAAAAAAACTCCAAGTATAAACATTTGACATACA
This sequence comes from Chiloscyllium plagiosum, assembly GCF_004010195.1. NCBI lineage: Eukaryota > Metazoa > Chordata > Chondrichthyes > Orectolobiformes > Hemiscylliidae > Chiloscyllium > Chiloscyllium plagiosum. The sequence goes on along the minus strand of NW_025214812.1, from coordinate 20,285 downwards.
ATTAAATCTTAAATAAATAATAGCCAAAATCTATCAAACAAAAGAAGAGATACTGAAAAGAAAAATAAAGACAAAACTCAACTAACTACTAATCTAACCTACAACTAACCAGAGTGTCTGATTAAATCTCTTACATTACTCAAGAAAAAACAATGGATAACACAGAAATTAAATAGTAAAGTACACGCTCGGAATGTGTTAACATCAGATCATAACAAAACCTGTATTCGTGCGGGATTCCTCTCCCAAGGAGCCCCGGACCAGCCAGGGTCATTGTCTCGATTAGATAAAAGCCCTTGATAGAATGGCCGAAGTATCTGTATCTGTGTAATTAAAGAAGGGCTGACATATTTTATAGAATAATTCGGTTTTTTGTGCACCATGTTTGTAAGGAAGTCAAGGGGAATATATTCCATGATCATTCTGTGCCAATTCGAAAATCAGGAGGACCCTCAGCCACGCAGTTTACCAAAATATTTTTCCTTGCACAGAAAGAGAGAATGGAAAATAATTTCTTCCCGTGCACATCCAGGGAGGGTAAGTTCGAAAAGCCCAAAAGGAGAGATACTGGATCCACTCTAATTTCCGTTCCCAAGATTTCTGTCAGAGCATTTGCTACTTTAGTCCAATATTTACGGATCTTATGACAAGTCCATAAACATTGCCCACCTCTGTTTTACAATTGGGACACATTGAAGATGCTCCTACCTTAAATTTTGCCAATCGGTCCGGTGCTATATGTGCCCTGTGAAGTATCTTCAACTGAATGGCCTGGGTTCTGTTGCAGATGGAGATTTTCCTGGCTTCCCAAATGTCATTCCACATTTCTATGGAGATTTCCAGCCCCAAATCCTGATCCCATGTTTTAAACAGAATGTCCATATCTTCCGATACTTCATCGTGTAATAAATGATAAAGAGTGCTGACTGAAGTTACCCCCCATTGGCCATAACACTCTACGTTCTCTGTCTGATTTATAAAGACTATCTAATAGCGTAGTCTTCTTCTGTATGTAATCTCGAATTTGGAAGTATCGAAAGAGATCACCCTTAGGTAATTAAAATTTCTGATGCAGCTGTTCAAAAGACATCAGGACTCCTTCCTTAAACAGGTCCTCTAAACAGGGGATACCCCTGAATCTCCAGAATTTGAAAGTGGCATCTGTAAGCCCTGGGTGAAACCCCCATGCCCACACTATCAGAGTAAAGGGGGATGTTTTATGTGAATTGCCCTCATTTTGCCGCATCATATTCTAAGCTTTAATCGTGTTTAGTATTATAGGGTTTTTACAGTGATCCGTGATGATTTTTCTCTTGTCTGAAAATAAGAGGTTAATAAGTGGCCATTTTACTTGAGAAGCCTCGATGTCCAGCCAGATTGATTGCGGGTCAGACAAGACCCAATCGACTATATTGCTTAATAGGGAACTTAACTGATATTTCCTAAAATCTGGAAAATCCAGTCCTCCCCTTGCCTGGGGAAGCTGTAGCTTCCTCAGCTTAATGAGGGGCTGTCTATGATTCCAGATAAAGGAACCCAGCCAGCCATACAAGTTGCATAGTGCCAACCTCGGCAGCATCACCGGGAGCATTCTCATCGGGTATAGGAGACGGGGAAGGACATTCATTTTAATTAGTGCTATTCTGCCTAACCAGGAAATTGGAATGTCTCCCCATCGCTAGAGGTCCTGCCTTACCCTCACCAGTAAATGCACAAAGTTAGCCTTGTATAGCTGGCCAAATACTGGAGTGATAAAAATGCCTAAATATAAGAAGCCCTCCAGGGACCACCGAAAGAGAAAGTGGGATTTGTCCGATAGGTGGGATATACTAGTGAGGCCGCCCATTGGCATGGCCTCCGAGTTTGAAAAATTAATTTTATAGCCTGAAAATACGCTAAATGTATTAATAACTTGGATTAAGCGAGGCACGGACATCAGGGGATGACTGAGATCATCATCTGCATAAAGGATAATTTTATGTTTACCTGTACCAATCCTCAGGGCCGTTATATTAGGGTCAGCCCGTATGGCTTCTGCTAGTGGCTCGATTATTAGCGTAAATAGCAATGGTGAGAGTGGACATCCCTGACGGCAGCCCCTACCCACACTATCCGAGCCTAGTCCATTGGTAATCACAACTGCTTTGGGATCATTATACAGTTTTGAGACCCATTTGGCAAACACCTTTCCAACGCCAAACCTTTCCAATGTGTAAAACAGATATGACCATTCAACCCTGTCAAATGCCTTTTCCACGTCTAATGAAACTACTACTTCCGGTATCTTTCCCTGATGGCAGGCTTGAATCACATTCAAATCCCTTCTAACATTATTGGATGATCTACAGCCCTTAATAAACCCAGTCTGATCCTCCTTTATGATGTATGGCAATACCCTCTCTAGCTTCAATGTTAACATTTTAGAAAGGATTTTAAAATCTACATTTAGCAAGGATATTGGTCTATATGTCGCGCAATCTTCTGGATCTTTCCTTTTTTGAGAATAATTCGCCTCTTTCAGCGAAGGCGGGAGACAGCCCTGACTATATGAATAGTTATACATGTCCATAAGTGGACCAGCCAATATTCCTGTAAATTCTTTATCGAATTCAGCTTGAAAGCCATCTGGGCCAGGTGCCTTACTGCTCTGAAGTTGCCTGATTAAGTCAAGTATTTCTTGGATTGTTAGGGGAACATTCAGGACCGATACCTGTTCCGGGGTTAGGTCCGTAAAGGTCAAGTTTTTAAAAAATGATTGCATCCTCCTAGCTCTATCTTCGTAGTCCTGTGATTTATATAAATCAAAATAAAATTTTCTAAAGATTGCATTAACCCTTTTGTGATCATGAGTCAGAATACCCGCACTTTCCTTGACAGGCGTGATAGTTTGAGGGGCCTTCTTTTTCTTTGCGAGAAATGCTAAGTATTCAAAGTTTGTGAGAAGATTTGTAGCTCGGGTGCTCGTTGTTGTGGTTCTGTTTGCCGAGCTGGGAATTTGTGTTGCAGACGTTTCGTCCCCTGTCTAGGTGATATCCTCAGTGCTTGGGAGCCTCCTGTGAAGCGCTTCTGTGATGTTCTGGAAACGCTTCACAGGAGGCTCCCAAGCACTGTGGATGTCACCTAGACAGGGGACGAAACGTCTGCAACCCAAATTCCCAGCTCAGCGAACAGAATCACAACATGCTAAGAATCTGCCAGGTTTATCGCCAAATTCATATAAACTTTGTTTTGCAAATAATATTTCCCTCTTAGCCGTTTGGGTAAGCATAGTATTTAGAGCTGTCCTAAGGGCCATAATCCTTTGTAATTTGATAATAGAAGGTCTGTCAGTGTAAGCTGTTTCAGCTGCTTTTAAGCGCGCTTCAAGCAGACGCTGCTGTTCTCCCTTTAATTTTTTCTGGGTCGCTGAGTATGAAATGATCAAACCTCACGCATAAGCTTTGATGGTCTCCCAACATCATCGATAGATTGCTGGCCGTACCTGAATTAATTTCTAAAAAAGTTTTAAACTCTTGAGAGAAGTACTTTTCAAATTTACTATCTTTCATCAGGAAGGAATCCATACACCAATGCCGGGGGGATGTCTCATTGTTCCTCGCCTTGATTTCCATATATATAGCAGCATGATTGTTATACAGGATGATATGAAATTTTATAAAATTGAGGGGGCAAAATACATATCAATTTTGGTGTGACATTTATGTGGATTGGAGTAAAAAGAAAAATCTCTGTCCTGTGGGTGAAGGCATCTCCACACATCTACTAGTCCTAATTCTTTGTTCAAATCCACCAATTGTCTGGATCTGGGGATACTCCTGTAGTACTCTTGGGAATCCTATCTATTTCCGGATCCATAATACAACTAAAGTTTTTCTCTATAATTGTATGACGAGCACCGAGAACCATCAATTTGGAGAAGGCTTCCGTTATAAATTTAAAAGGAACAATACAGATTTAAGATCCCATATTCCTCTCCATTTATAAGGGCTTTAATCAGAATATATCATCCAGATTCGTCTTTTATCTGATTTAGGATTTTGAAAGGGAGATTCTTCCGAGTAAGGATGACAACCCCCCTACTTTTTGAGCTGAAGGAAGAAAAGAAGGCCTGATCAAATCCACCCTGCCGTAATTTCAAGCGTTCTTTATCCAATAAATGTGTCTCCTGTAGAAGAGCTATATCAACCCTTTCTTTCTTGAGGTTTGATAATATTTTCTTCCTTTTGATGGTGAATTACTCCCAGGTGACATTCCAGGTGCACCATTTAATCGACTGATTAACCATAATCGTCCAGGCAAGTCCGAGACTCCTCGGGAGAAGAAACCTTATCCAAAACGTCCCGAGCATAGAACATATAAAATTCACAAAAATAAAGGTTCTTTAATACACTCACATCAATATAATAGAAAACTATTTCTAAATAGAAAAAATATAAAATATATTTAAACGGAGATTTTCCCCCTTGTTCCCAGGGGGCATCACTTCCTTTCCAAATGCCCATCATATCCTCTCCCAACCAGTGCCCCACCCAGGCACCCCACGATAGGATAAAGAAAATTCAAATATACCACATAGTGAGAGTTAACAGTGAGTACCCTACCCCCCACCTCCCCCCACCCACACCAACACCTGGATATATTTGGTAATGTTAATACCATGTATGAACATATATAACTATAAAATTACAGTCTCAACAAATAATAATTAAATATAATTATACAAAATAACAGGGGAAAACAGCCCCACTCTGAAAGACAGAGATAAAATAAGGTAACCACCTCCTATCACCTACATTAACTAGACCACCTAGCCTATATATATATATATATATATATATATACATATTTAAAAAAGGGGAGAAAATCACTAAGTGAAGAACAAATAAATAAACCCCTTTCCTCACCCCCCCGGAGATAATATTAAACAGTAAGGTAATGAAAGGAAAAAAAAGGGGTAAACCGGGGTGGGGGGAGGGCAGAACAACATCATTCACCACTCGAATTAACTCTTACAATTTATCTAAGAAAGTCCAGAAATTCCTTGGCCTTTTCTAGTGATCCGAAGTTGTACACGGACCCTTCATGGCTAAAACGTAGCGTCGCTGGGTAGTGCAGGGAGTACTGAATGTTTAAGTCCCTTAAACGCTTCTTCGCTTCGTCAAACGCCTTCTTCTTTCGGACCAAAGCTGGCGAAAAGTCCTGGAACAGCATAATCTTGGATCCTTTATAAATCATGGCTCGGGGATTTTTCCAAGATTACTGGAAACTTCTAAGAGCATCTGCCTCTCCTTGTAGTTCTGCAGCCGGAACAGGACTGGGCGAGGGCGTTGGTTCGAGCTGAACCCGCGCATTGCAACCCGGTAGGCCCATTCCACCCTTACCTAGCCTGATCCAGCCTCCAGATTTAACAGCTGTGGAAGCCACTGCTTGAGGAACGCGTAAGCTGGCCTTCCTCTTCCCGTTCAGGAAGGCCCAGCAAACAAATATTTTTTTCAACGACCTTGGTGTGATTTTCTAAGGTCCAGACTTGCTGTTTGAGAGTCCGGACCCAACCCACGGCCGATTCTGCGGGAGTCTCGGAGGTCGCGGCCTTTAGCTCTGCCCCTCCGATTCAGCGCTCGATTTTCTCGATGTCTTGACCGTGCTTTTGTAGCACGGCTGACAGCGAATTCTGTCTGCTCCGGGACTCTTTGATGAAGGTGTCGACCTTTGCATCAAGTTTGGAGATTATTTCCGCGAGGCTCGCCACCGTAGGTAAGTCCCCTGGGGTGGCTGCGGATGCCTCTGCTGCAGCTGGGGAGGGTGGGGGAGGGGATCCTGTGTGCTGATAGCTGCAGGCACCTTTCCCTTTAGTCATTTTTGCAGGAGACTAGACTCTTTAGGGAACATCTCCGAGACACCCGCACCAATCAACCACACCGCCCCGTGGCCCAACATTTCAACTCCCCCTCCCACTCTGCCGAGGACATGGAGGTCCTGGGCCTCCTTCACCGCCGCTCCCTCATCACCAGATGCCCCACCCTCTTCTAGCTTATCTCTCCACGCTCCAGGCTCACTGCCTTTATTCCTGATGAAGGGTTTTGCCTGAAACGTCGATTTCGAAGCTCCTTGGATGCTGCCTGAACTGCTGTGCTCTTCCAGAATCTGATTTTCAGCATCTGCAGTCATTGTTTTTATCTGTTTAAATTTAGTACAGAGCAACTAATCATATTAAGTAAAAACTATTTTAGATGATTTGGTAAGTGTGGTGGAGGCGGGTGGCCCACTTTGCCCAAGTCTTGGGAGGAGCACTATAGACTCAGACTTGCTGGGTCGCCGCCATCTTGGATCTCCCACTGGAGACTTAATGAGGTCTGTTTTCAATGGATGCTCACCAAGAGGCGTTTTCACTGGCGACTCACTGAGCGGTGTTTTCACTGGAGACTCACTGAGATATTTTTCACTGGAGACGCAGTTAGGAATGCTTTCACTGGAGACTCACTGAGGGATGTTTTCACTGGAGACTCACTGAGGGGGGTGTTCACTGGAGACTCACTGAGGGCTGATTCTCCTGGAGATTCACTGAGGGGAGTTTTCACTGGACACTCACTGAGGGGCATTTTTACTGGAGACTTACTGAGGGGTATTTTCACTGGAGACTCACTGAGGGGGTTGTTCACTGGAGACTCACTGAGAAGTGTTTTCACTGAAGACTCACTGAAGGGTTTGTTCACTGCAGCCTCACTGAGGGGCATTTTCACTGGTGACACACTGAGGGGTGTCTTCACTGGAAACTCATTGAGGGATGTTTTCATTGGTGACTCACTGAGAAGTATTTTCACGAGAGACTCACTGAGGATATTTTCACTGGAGACTCACTGACTGGTGTTTTCACTGGAGACTCACTGGAGTGCATTTTCCCTGTAGTCTCACTGAGGGGCGTTTTCACTGGAGACTCACTGAGGGTTGCTTTCACTGATGATTCACTGATAGGTATTTGTACTGAAGACTCACTGAGGGGTTTTTTGACGGCAGTTTCACTGAGGGGTGTTTTTATTGGAGAATCACTGAGCGGCATTTTGACTGGAAACTTATTGAGGGATGTTTTCACTGGATGCTCACAGAGTGGTGATTTCAGTGGAGACTCACTGAGTGGTGTGGTCACTGGAAACTCATTGACAGGCGTTTTTACTGCAGACTCACTGTGGGGTGTTTTCATTGGAAATTCACCGAGGGACGTTTTCACCAGAGACTCACTGATGGGTGTTTTCACTGGAGAATCATTGAGGGATGCTTTGACTGGAGACTCACCGAGTTGTGTTTTTACTGGTGACTCACTGAGGGCGCTTTCACTGGAGATTCACTAAGGGAAGTTTTCATTTGAGCCTCACTGAGGGGCTTTTTCACTGGAGACTCATTGTGGGACATTTTCACTGGTGACACACTGAAGGGCGTTTTCACTGGAGACTCATAAAGAGATACTTTCACTGGTGATTCACTGTGGGGTGTTTCACTTGCGATTCACTGAGGGGAATTTTCACAGGACTCTCACTGAGGGATGTTTTATTGGAGACTCACCAAGTTGTGCTTATACTGGTGACTCACTGAGGCGGTTTTTCACTGGAGACTCACTGAGGTGTGTTTTCACAAGACATTCACTGTGGGATGTTTTCACTGGAGACTCACTGAGGGATGCTTTCAGTGGAGACTCACCGAGTTGTGTTTTTACTGGTGACTTACTGAGGGGCATTTTCACTGAAGATTCATTGAGGGACGTTTTCACTGTGGAGTCACTGAGGGGTGTTGTCACTGGAGACTCAGTGAGGGATGTTTCCACTGGAGACTCACTGAGGGGCACTTTTACTGGAGACTCACTGAGGAATGTTTTCACTGGTGACAGATTGAAGGGCGTTTTCACTGGAGTCTCACTGTGGGGTGTTTTCCTGGAGACTCACTGAGGTGTGTTTTCACTGGACACTCACTGTGGGGTGTTTTCACTGGAGACTCACTGAGCAATATTTTCACTGGAGACTCATCGAGTTGTGTTTTCACTGGAGACTCATTGAGTTGTGTTTTCACTGGAGACTCACTGAGGCGCATTTCACTGGAGACTCACTGAGGGGTGTTTTTGCTGGAGGGACATTTTCACTGTGGAGTCACTGAGTGGTGTTTTCACTGGAGACTCACTGAAGGGCATTTTCATTGGAGATTCATTGAGGGGTGGTTTCACTGGAACCTCACCGAGATGCGTTTTCACTGGTGACTCACTAGAGGGCACTTTCCCTGTAGACTCAATAAAGGGCGTTTTCACTGGAGACTTAGAACATAGAACATAGAACAGTACAGCACAGAACAGGCCCTTCAGCTGACCACTGATCCTCATGTATGCACTCTCAAATTTCTGTGACCATATGCATGTCCAGTAGTCTCTTAAATGTCCCCAATAACCTTGCTTCCACAACTGCTGCTGGCAACGCATTTCATGCTCTCCCAACTCTCTGTGTAAAGAACC
>NW_025214812.1:0-7906 GCF_004010195.1 Chiloscyllium plagiosum | reverse complement strand
TATCCTTGTCCTGAGCCTTAGGAGTGACCAACTCCTGGTAACTCCTCTCAATTACCCTCTGAGCCTCCCGAATGATCCATGGTTCATCCAGCTCCAGCTCCAATTCCCTAACACGGTTTTCAAGGAGCTGGAGTTGGGTGCACTTCCCGCAGATGTAGCCAGCGGAGTTATGTGCCATGTCTTCCACCTGCCTCATTCTGCAGGAGGAGCAAGCAACTGCCCTAGCATCCATACCCAAAATATCTGAACATCCACTCAGTACTAAAGTAGAAAGCTTAGTTCAAGTTGCTATAAAATTAAGAACAAACTTATATTCAATAGAGGAAGTTTAGAATGAACCTTACCTTATTAACTAGGTTAGAGGAGGAGGGCGGGTGGGAGATACTACAGTTGTAGAGTTTAGCCGCCTTGCTGATATATATGGTCACTTTCCTTCCCGACTGCCCCTCTGGTCCTCGTCACTTCCTCTGCTGCTCCTGCTCCTTCTGTGAAAGGGAAAACACCGGTAAGTAATTTAAAAAAAAACTGCCTTACCTTAGCTGCAGTCTTTTGGGTTTGTCTTACCTCCGCTGCTGCTCGCACTCAAAATGGCCGTTGGCGCGAAGGGTGAGAATTTATATTCACTGCTTTCCTTCCCGGCTGCCCCTCTGGTCCTCGTCACTTCCTCCGCTCCTCCCGCTCCTTCTGTGAAAGGGACCCTCACTTACTGAGGGTGGTTTTCACTGAAGACCAACTGAGGGGTATTTGCACTGAAGATTCACTGAGGGGTTTTTTGACTGCAGTCTCAGTGAGGGGTGTTTTCACTGGTGAATCACGGAGGGATGCTTTCCCTGGAGACTCACTGAGGGGTGATTTCAGTGGAGACTCACTGAGGGATGTTTTCACTAGAGATTCAGTGATGGGTGTTTTTACTGGAGACTCACTGCGGGATACTTTCTCTGGAGACTCAACAAGTTGTATCTTTACTGGAGACTCACTGTAAGATGTTTACATGAAGACTCACTGAGGGGCATTTTCCCTGGAGATTCACTGAGTGGAATTTTCACTGGAGACTCACTGAAGCGTGTTTTCACTGGAGACTCACTGTGGGGTGTTTTCACTGGGAGCTCAACGAGAAATGTTTCTATTGGAGACTCACTGCAGGGCATTTTCACTGGAGACTCACTGAGGGGTGGTTTCTCTGGAACCTCACCACAGTGTGTTTTCACTGGTGACTCACAGAGGGCATTTTCCATGTAGTCTCACTAAGGGGTGTTTTCACTGGAGACTCACTGAGGATGATTTCACTGGAAACTGACCGAGGTGTGTTTTTACTGGTGACACACTGAGGGGTTCTTCCACTGGAGACTCACTGAGGGGCATTTTCACTGAAATCTCACTGAGACTCACTAGAATGTTTTCACTGGAGACTCACCGAGATGTGTTTTTACTGGTGATTCACTGAGGGGTGTTTTCACTGGAGATTCTCTGAGGGGCACTTTCACTGGAGACTCTCTAAGGGATGTTTTCACTGAAGACCATCTGAGGGAATGTCTTCACTGGAGACTCAGCGAAATGTGTTTTCACTGGAGACTCACTGAGGTGTGTTTTCACTGGAGATGGAATGACTTCACTGAAGCCTCAACGTGGTATGTCTTCACTGGAGACTCACTGAGGTGTGTTTTTACTGGTGTCTCACTGAGGAGCGTTTTCACTGAGGGATATCTTCACTGGAGATTCACTGAGAAATTTTTCACTGGAGGCCCAATGATGAACATTTTTACTGGAGACTCACCGAGATGTGTTTTCACTGAAGACTCACTCAGCGGCATTTTCACTGGAGACTCACCGAGATGTGTTTTCACTGAAGACTCACTCAGCGGCATTTTCACTGGAGACTCACTGAGGGGTGTTTTCACTGAAGACTCACTGAGAGGTGGTTTCATTGAAACCTCACTGAGGTGTGTTTGCACTGGTGACACACTGTGGGCGTTTACACTGGAGACACACAGGGGTGTTTTCACTAGAAACTCACTGAGGGGCATTTTCACTGGAGTACTACTGAGGGGTGTTTTCACTGGAGTCTCTCCTAGTTGTGCTTGTATTGGTGACTCACTGAGGGGTGCTTTTACTGGAGACTCACTCAGGGGTGGTTTCAATGGAACCTCACCAAGGTATGTTTTCTCAGGTGAGTCACCTGGAAGGCATTTTCCCTGTAGTCTCACTGAGGGGCGTTTTCTACTGGAGAGTCACTGAGGAGGGTTTTCATTGGAGACTCACTGTGGGATGCTTTCATTGGAGACTCACCGATTTATGTTGTTACTGGTAACTCACTGAGGGGCACTTTCACTGGAAACTCACTGAGGGATCTTTTCACTAATGACTCACTGAGGGGCATTTTCACTGGAGGCACACTGAGGGTTGATTTCAGCTCTGGTGGAGGTAGTAACCTGAAGATGTTGTAGCTTTGGAAGTGATGAGGATGATGTGGATGATTTGAGTGGAACATTGAAACAGGTAGACCAGATTGAGCAAACTAGGTTGGGTCAAACCATTATGAGGAACATTTCTTGATCATCCCCATCAAATAGCAGATGATGGTGTAAAAGCAAGTGTGGTTAAAGACAGGAGGTGCCCATTAAATCTTGATCAGATGTTCCAGCCGTTAGAACTATTAGAATCTTTAGAATTGCTAAAGTGTGGAAGCAGGTCATTCACCCCATCACGTCCATACAGACCCAACCCCCTCAGGAGTATCCTGAAAACAATAATCCAGTTCATAAGCAGAACATTGTTTGATTTGAGATAAAACTCAAGGCACACCTCAAATCTTTACCACTTTTACCAACTCCCAAGATCATACGTAATAGGAATGGATAGGTCATTTATTTCTAATGTAATTGATCAAAGACAGCAAGGGCAGCCACAGCCAATTGAGTAAAGATTGTATGAGTTATACCCTACCTTTCAGCTACTGGTAGCATCAGTCATCCCTGTTGAGAAGATATATGAAGTTATTCCTCTGAATATTAGTGTCAGTAGCTGTAGTGAATAAAAGTTGTGCCTGTCTGCGATCATGGCCACTGTTAAACAGACAAATCAGAATGTACCAGACAATGGGCAGATAGCAGACCAAAGTCCTAGGGAAGTATTGGGTTCATTCAGTCAAGAGGGATAGCAGGATTAGAGTAGATAAAGGGAATCTGGCAAAATTCCAAGGAACAGGAAGTGACCTGACGTAGAAGATCTCTTCATTGGGACACTAGGAGAAGTACTCATTCCACATGTGGCAGGAATCCGGGTTGGGTTTTAACAATCCTTGTTCCACCAACCTCCAAGTCTATTCCCACAGATAAAAGAAAATTGGACAAATTCTTTCCATTATTAGCTATTCAGTAATTAACTGTGCATGACCTCGTCCAGAGATTCACTGCTAAAGGATAAGCCAAAATATCCAGACTGACAATGATGTGTTCCGAGCCCACAATGATTAGGGAATGTGGCTCCAGTGGACATGGAGAATCAGCTTTTCACTAATTCGAAGTTTGCATGAGGCTCATGCCAGCTATTATTAGTTAATACTGGTTTGAACGTCATTGCTTTCTATTCCTTACACATCTCTGACTGTGGGAAGCATAGGGTCAGTCATTACTGCAGTAATCTACAAAATCTGTATAATTAACTCCTGGAGATCTGCATGTGGGTGGCATTCATTTGTGTACACCTGATGGTGCAATGATGATGTTAATGGTTAGGGGCCTTCGGGAATCTGATATATTAACTCTATATCGAATATGGATAATTCTATTAACTCGTATTGATATGATGGATGACACCCTAATGTTTATAACTGTGAAGACGGGCAAAAGATTAACTAAGCTGAACGGGGTTTTCAGACAATCGTAGATTACCTGAATGGAATGATTGCAAAGTATATAAAGGTGGTTGTGGCAGTCTAGGTGAGGATGGAATGGTTAATGGTAAATGGAGAAGGTATTGAATTCCCACTGCAAGCCACCGGTCTGCTGAACTGACTGTAATGAGTCATCAATCATTGATGATGAATTCAGTAATTTGGCCAGTAAAGAAACCACACTGTGGTTGGTAATTAATAATCCATTCCAAGATTGGAACTCTGTTGTCGTGTCCTCATTGTGACAAACTCATCCAGATCCATTGACACTGATTTTTTAACATCCAGCCAATAGAACATAGAACATTACAACGCAGTACAGGCACTTCAGCCCTCGATATTGCGCCCTCCTGTGAAATTAATATGATGCCCACCCAACCTATACCTTTCGATTTTTATCCATACGTCCAATGCCCATTTAAAAGACGTTAATGTCGGCGAGTCTACTACTGTTGCAGGCAAGCCGTTCCACACCCCTACTATTCTCTGAGTAAAGAAAATATCCCTAATATTGGTTCTAAATCTATCACCCCTTAACTTAAAGCTATGTCCCCTCATGTTAGCCTTCACCATTCGAGGAAAAAGGCTCTCACTGTCCACCCTATCCAACTCTGAGTACCTTATATGTCTCGATTAAGTCACCTCTCAACCTTCTCCTTTCCAACAAAAACAGCCTCAGTTCCCTCAGCCTTTTCTCATAAGATCTTCCTTCCATATCAGACCACATCCAAGTAATCTCCTCTGAACCCTTTCCAAAGCTTCCACATCCTACCGATAATGTGGTGACCAGAACTGCACGTAATACGCCAGGTGCGGCCTTACCAGTGTCTGGTACAGCTGAAGCATGACCTCGTTGCTCTGAAATGCAATCCTCCTGCATCCAGCATCCAGCATTCCTGAAGAAGGGCTTATGCCCAATACGTCGATTCTCCTGCTCCTCGGATGCTGCCTGGCCTGCTGTGTTTTTCCAGCACCATATTTTTCAACTCTGGTCTCCAGCATCTGCAGTCCTCACTTTCTCCTCCTGACAATGCAGCACTCCCTCAATCCTGCATTGCACAGCAGCTGATATTCCTTAATGAATCTTTTGACCGTCACAGTCTTTTATATCTTGTGCCTGCGCCTCACATTTCTGGCACCAATGTATGATGTTGGCGGCCTCAGTAGTATACCTTTGATCAGCCTGAATCCTTGTCAGGGAAAACCCATTCCCCGTTTATAGCATTTTCTGCTATATTTTGGTCATTTCATTCATTTTCATTAGAACAGCTGTGGGACATTTAAACATTTTTTCTGTCTTAGTGAATGATGTAAAGGGGCAGGGTGGAAGGAGTCACGAGGTGGCAATATGGATAGGGTAACAGTGTATGTGAGAACTGGGATTTGAATTCTTGACTTTCTGAGCTGGTGAAAATTGTAGTATAAGAGGTAAAGTTCTGCTGTGTAATATGCTAATGAAATATAATACACACCATCACAGGAAGTGATACAATATGTCACAAGATTTTGTTGTCTCATCTCACCTTGTGGTGAGATGAAGACATAATGTAATGCTTTTTTAATGAAATTAATGTTTCCTTTACCTCAACACACTAAATATTCTGCAGCAGCAAAACCAGACCAAGAATATTAGTGACTGAATTACAAGTGACATTTAAGTAAGGCAGTCACATGAGCACAAAGTCAAAACTGAATTTGTATTAAGGTGAAAAGAGTTGGTGTAGGTGCAGGCAAATGAAAGAGTGGATTATAGTTTTCCCAATTGGAGCAGATCTCAATTAACTTCATCTGAGAATCACCTGTTTTTGATCAAACTTTAATTACGAGAGACATATCAGATTTAGTGGCATTGAGAGATTCAATCACTCAGCAAGAGAATATTACTCAGCAAGAACAAAATAAAGAAGGCCTTCAGCCTGAACTTGGCGAAGGACATTCAGAGATCTGCTGTTTGCTCCTGAGAGGCAGACTAAAGCTGCTGAATGACAACATTATCAAAATTGTTGCAAAGTTGGTGTGTGTAAAATTGTAAAATGGGGTAAACATTGCGAGAGTTCCCAGGTTCAAATTCAAATTCAAATTCTTTTAACTGGACCTCAACTCCTTCATCTTTCTGTTTGGTTTTCCCTTCATGTTTTAACTTATTGCGGCAGGATCTGGTCACCACACAGTCTGGAAACATTCCAGGGCACTTTTCTTTTAAATCCTCAGCTTCCTGGTTTTCTTTTGGCTTTTTCATGAAAATGGGCATCACTCCTACCTGTCATCCCATCAAATCATTCCTGGAATAGCCAATTTTTCCATCACTTGCACTATCAGTTTCACAGTCTTGATTGGATTTACCTTATCTTACAAAGGGAAACATTACCCCTCACCCCATTTATTCCACAGATTACCACTCTCTTGGGCAAAATTTCAGAAGCAGTGCAAGTATTTTCATCTCTTACTATTACAGACAGACTAGTTTTCATATCTCTCAATATTTTAACTTCTTTATCTACTTTCCCTGTTTTACCTGAGTAAATCGTATCCACAGATGGGAAGTCTTTGCCGCCCGGTGGCACAGTGGTTAGCACTGCTGCCTCACAGCACCAGAGACCCGGGTTCAATTCCCGCCTCAGGTGACTGACTGTGTGGAGCTTGCACGTTCTCCCCGTGTCTGTGTGGGTTTCCTTCGGGTGCTCCTACAATCCAAAGATGTGCAGGTCAGGTGAATTGGCCATACTAAATTGCCCGTAGTGTTAGGTAAGGGGTACATGTAAGGGTATGGGTGGGTTGCGCTTCGGTGGGGCAGTGTGGACTTGTTGGGCCGAAGGGCCTGTTTTCACACTGTAAGTAATCTAATCTTTGAAAAGATCGGGCGCTATCTTATTATCCAGCCTGTAACTAGGTCGTGCACTCTCCTGCAGCTCCTTGACTTCTCTTGGGATTTTCCTCACTACCCACTGGTTTAGGCTTTTTTTACCACATCCTTTTTTCCCATGGCCTTTCTTAAACCAACAGCACTGTGACTTTGTGTGTCCCATTTTATTACAGTGAAAACGCCTCAGGCCTTTCACTCTTTTCCACCTTTTTGGGTTTCTTTTTTCACCTGTGGTAAACTGCTCCCAGTGTGATCTACTTTTTGATTTTCATTGAAGGATCTCCTTCTTTCCCAATTTCTATCTCACACAGAATGAAATTGCTGTCAGAAACTAGATTTTGATTTATGCACAAATGCATATTCATCCACCATTGCAGCAGCACTTCCTGCTTTTTTAACTTTCTGTTGTTCAACTTGAGTTCTTGTCATTTCTGGAAGCTTCTCCCAGCAGAACAATATCTGTAAGAGCCTCATATGTCTTTTCTATCCTTAATGCTGTCAGCCATCTATCGAAGTTACTCTGTTTAATTCTTTCAAACTCGATGTAAGTCTGACCTGGTTCCTTTCTTACATTTTTGAACCAATGTCTTTAAGCTTCTGGTATCAATTCATAGGCACGTGAAAGAACCTTTCTTACTTCTTCATATTCTCCTGATATTTCCTCTGACAGTGCTGCAAGCACCTCACTAGCTCTACCTACCAACTTTGTTTGGATCAACAATACCCACATGGTTTCTGGCCAATTCAGCTGTGCAGCAAATTTCTCAAAGGAAATGAAAAAGGCTTCTACATCTTTTTCATGGAATCTTGGTCATATCTGGACATAATTGTACATATCCCGAATCGGCTGTTGGCTACAATGAGTTTGCTCATCATCACTCCCTTATTGTACTTTTACTTCTGTCGTTTGAATTTTTTTTGCTTCCAGTTCCAACTTCATTTTTTTCCAGTTCAAACATTCTTTCCCTTTCTTTATCTTCTCCTCGCCCTTCCTCTCCTTTTCTTTCTGTTCTGCCAGAGTAATTCTTTCCTTTATTCATTTCTCTACTTTGAATCATAATTCAAACTGTTGCAGTTCATAGAGTCATAGAGTCATAGAGATATACAGCATGGAAACCGACCCTTCGGTACAACCTGTCCATGCCGACCAG
>NW_025214811.1:41757-51692 GCF_004010195.1 Chiloscyllium plagiosum | reverse complement strand
TGACACACTGAGACACTCTCAAAGACAGACTGTGACACTTTCTGAATCTCTCTGACTCTCTGATAAACACTGAGACACTCTCAAAGACAGACTGTGACACTTTCTGAATCTCTCTGACTCTCTGATAAACACTATGACGCTCTCTGAGGCACACTGTGACACTTTGTGACTATCGCTGACTCTGAGACACACTGTGTCGCTCTCTGAGACACACTGTGACATTCTCTGACCCTCTTTGAGACACAGTGTGACACTGTCTGACTCTTTGTCACGCTTCGAGACACTGTGACACTCTCCCAGGCACACTGTGACAATCTCTGACTCTCTCTGAGGCACACTGTGACACACTGACTCTCACAAAGACAGACTGTGATACTTTCTGACTCTCTCTGATTCACTCTGAAATACATTGTAACCTTCTCTGACAGACTGTGACACAATGTGACACTCTCTGAGACAGACTGTGACACTTTCTGACTCTCTCTGACTCTCTGAAACACACTGTGATACTCTCTGAGACTCACTGTAACACTCTCTGTCACGCTCTGACACATTGTGACACTCTCTGACCGACTGTGACACTCTGGCACATGGTGACATTCTCTGAGACACTGTGACACTCTCTCAGACACACTGTAACACTTTCTGTCTCCCTCTGACTCTCTGAGGCACACTGTGAGACCTTCCGAGACACAATGTGGCACTCTCTAACACTTTCTAAGACAGACTGTGACACTCTCTGACGCTGCCTGGCACTCTCTCTGACACTCTGAGACACACTGTGGCACTCTGTGACTTTCTCGGACACTCTGACACACACTGTGACACTCTCTGACCCACTCTGGCACTCTCTGAGACACACTGCGACACTCTCTGACAGACTGTGACACTCTCTGTGACACTCTCTGACACAGTGTGACACTCTCTGACTCTCTGATATTCTCTGATCTACACTGTGATACAGTCTGACTCGATCTGACACTCTTTTCGACACACTGTGACACTCTCTTCTACACACTGTGACACTCTCTGTCTCTCTCTGAGACAGACTGTGACACTCTCTGACGCTCTCTGGCAGTCTGAGACACACTGTGGCACTCTGTGACTTTCTCTGACAGTCTGAGACAGACTGTGACACTCTCTGACGCTCTCTTGCACTCTCTGATACACACTGCGACACTCTCTGACAGATTGAGACACTCTCTGACACTCTCTGATACCCACTGTGATACAGTCTGACTTTGACACTCTCTGAGACACACTGTGGCACTCTGTCACAGACTGTGATCCTCTCTGAGACCAATGCTGACCCTCTCTGACACTCTCTGAGACAAAGTATGAAACATTGAGACTCTTTCTGACTCTCTCTGATTCACTCTTAAATACATTGTAACATTCTCTGACAGACTGTGACACAATGTGACACTCTCTGAGAAAGACTGTGACACTTTCTGACTCTCTCTGACTTTCTGAGACACACTGTGTTATCTCTGAGACACACTGTAACACTCTCTGTCACGCTCAGACACACTGTGATACTCTCCGAGACACAATGTGGCACACTCTGACACTCTCTAAGACAGACTGTGAAACTATCTGACGCTGTCTGGCACTCTCTCTGACACTCCGAGACACACTGTGGCACTCTGTGACTTGCTCTGACGCTCTGACACACACTGTGACACACTCCGACCGTCTCTGGCACTCTCTGAGACACACTGTGACACTCCCTGACACAGTGTGACACTCTCTGACTCTCTCTGACACTCTCTGAGATACACTGTGATACGGTCTGACTCTCTCTGACACTCTCTTCGACACAATGTGACACTCTCTTCGACACACTGTGACACTCTCTGACTCTCTCTGAGAGAGACTGTGACACTCTCCGACGCTCTCTGACACTCTCTGAGACATACTATAACAGATTATGACGCACTGTGACACATTCTGACAATCTCTGAGACACACTGTGACACTCTCTGACCCTCTCTGATACTCTCTTAGATCCACTGTGACACTCTGTGAATCTCTTTGACACTTTGAGACACACTGTGACACTCTCTGACCCTCTCTGACACTCTCTGAAACACACTGTGACACTCTCTGATAGACTGTGGCACTCTCTTTGACACACTGTGACACGCTCTGATACACTGTGACTCTCAGTGAGACAGACTGCGACACTTTCCGACTCTTTCTGACAGTCTGAGACACACTGTGACACTCTCTGACTCTCTCTGAGGCACACTGTGACACACTGAGACACTCTCAAAGACAGACTGTGACACTTTCGGACTCTCTCTAACTCTCTGAGACACACTATGACGCTCTCTGAGGCACACTGTGACACTTTCTGACTATCTCTGACTCTGAGACACACTGTGTCGCTCTCCAAGACACACTGTGACACTATCGTACATTCTTTGAGACACAGTGTAACACTTTATGACTCTTTCTCACGCTCTGAGACACTGTGACACTCTCTGACACTCTCTGAGGCACACTGTGACACACTGAGACACTCAAAGACAGACTGTGATACTTTCTGACTCTCTTTGATTCACTCTGAAATACATTGTAACCTTCTCTTACAGACTGTGACACAATGTGAAACCCTCTGAGACAAACTGTGACACTTTCTGACTCTCTCTGACTCTCTGAGACACACTATGACACTCTCTGAGACACAAAGTAACATTTTCTGTCTCCCTCTGACTCTCTGAGACACACTGTGACACTCTCCGAGACACAATGTGGCACACTCTGACACTCTCTAAGACAGACTGTGACATTCTCTGACGCTGCCTGGCACTCTCTCTGACACTCTGAGACACACTGTGGCACTCTGTGACTTTCTCTGACACTCTGATACACACTGTGACACTCTCTGACCCTCTTTGGCACTCTCTGAGACATACTGCGACACTCTCTGACAGACTGTGACACTCTCTGTGACACACTGTGACACTCTCTGACAGTGTGACACTTTCTGACTCTTTCTGACACTCTCTGAGATACACTGTGATACAGTCTGACTCTTTCTGACACTCTTCGACACACTGTGACACTCTCTTCGACACACTGTGACACTTTCTGACTCTCTCTGACACAGACTGTGACACTCTCTGACGCTCTCTGGCACTCTCTGATACACACTGCGACACTCTCTGACAGACTGAGACACTATCTTACTCTCTGACACTCTCTGATACCCACTGTGATCCAGTCTGACTTTGACACTCTCTGAGACACATTGTGGCACTCTGTCACAGACTGTGACCCTCTCTGAGACCAATGCTAACCCTCTCTGACACTCTCTGAGACAAAGTATGAAACATTGAGACTCTTTCTGACTCTCTCTGACACACTATGTAATATACTGTAAGATTCTCTGACAGACTGTATCACACTGTGACACTCTCTCAGACAGACTGTGACACTTTCCGACTTTCTCTGACTCTCTGAGACACACTGTGACACTCTTTTAGACACACTGTGACACTCTCTGAGACACACTGTAACATTTTCTGTCTCCCTCTGACTCTCTGCGACACACTGTGACCCTCTCTGACTCTCTCTGAGGCACGCTGTGACACACTGAGACACTCCCAAAGACAGACTGTGACACTTTCTGAATCTCTCTGACTCTCTGATAAACACTATGACGCTCTCTGAGACACACTGTGACACTTTCTGACTATCGCTGACTCTCTGAGACACACTGTGTCGCTCTCTGAGACGCACTGTGACACTCTCTGACCCTCTCTGGCACTCTCTGAGACACAGTGCGACACTCACTGACAGACTGTGACACTCTCTGTGACACACTGTGACACTCTCTGACTCTCTCTGAGACAGACTGTGACACTCTCTGAAGCTCTCTGGCACACTGAGACACACTGTGGCACTCTGTGACCCTCTCTGGCATTCTCTGATACACATTGCGACACTCTCTGACAGATTGAAACGCTCTCTTATCTCTGACACTCTCTGATACCCACTGTGATACAGTCTGACTCTCTTTGACATTCTCTGAGACACACTGTGACACTCTGTCACAGACTGTGACCCTCTCTGAGACCAATGCTGACCCTCTCTGAACGCTCTGTGAGACAAAGTATGAATCATTGAGAGTCTTTCTGACTCTCTCGGACACACTCTGAATACACTGCAAGATTCTCTGACAGACTGTGTCACACTGTGACACTCTCTCAGACAGACTGTGACACTTTGCGATTCTCTCTGACTCTCTGAGACACACTGTGACACTCTCTTAGACACATTGTGACACTCTCTTACTCTCTCTGAGGCACACTGTGACACACTGAGACACTCGCAAAGACAGACTGTGACACTTTCTGACTCTCTCTGACTCTCTGAGACACACTGTGATACTCAATGAGACACACTGTGACACTCTCTGACAGACTGTGACACACTGTGACACTCTCTAAGTCTCTCTGAAACACACGTAGACACACTGTGACACTCTCCGACTCTCTGACACTCTCTGAGGCACACTATGACACTCTTTGACAGACTGTGACCCTCTCTGAGGCAAAGTCTGACCAGCTCTGACACTCTTTGAGACACAATGTGACACATTCTGACCCTCGCTGAGACTGAATGTGACACTCTCTGACTCTCTCTGACGCACAGTATGGCACACTGTGACACTCTCCGACTCTCTCTTAGACACACTGTGACATTCTCTGTCTCTATCTGACACTCTCTGGGGCTCAGTGTGACACTCTCTGACTCTCTCTGACCCTCTCTGAGACACACTGTGACCCTTTCTGATTCTTTCAGTCACTCTCTGCAACACATTGTGACACTCTCTGACAGACTGTGAAATTCGCTGACACTCTCTACAACACACTATGATACTCTATGACACATTGTGACACTCTCTGACCGGCTGTGACACTATCTGACACACTGTGACATTTTCTGAGACATTGTGACAGACTCTGAGACACACTGTGTCACTTTTTTGACACGCTCTGACTCTCTGAGACACACTGTGGCACTCTCTGAGACACATTGTGACACTCTGTGACAGAATGACACTCTCTGAGACACACTGTGAAACTTTCTGATACACTCTGACTCTCTGAGATACAATGTGACACACTCTGACCCTCTCTGAGACAGAATGTGACCCTCTCTGACTCTCTCTGACACTCTCTGAGGCACAGTACAACACACTGTGACACTCTCTGACTCTCTCTGAAACTCTCTGAGGCACAGTATGACACTCTGAGACACGCTATGACACTCTCTGAGGCACACCGTGGCACTCACTGACAGACTGTGACAAATTGTGACACTCTCCGACTTTCTCTGACACTCTCTTAGTCATACAGTGACACTCTGTTTTTTCTCTCCGACACACTGTAAGACTCAGCGTGACACTCTCTGACTCTCTCTCATCCTCTCTGAGACACACTGTAACATTCTCTGACAGACTGTGACCCTCTGTGAGACAAACGCTGATCCTCTCTGACACTCTCTGAGACAAAGTATGACACACTGTGACACTCTCTGACACACTCTGAAATACACTGTAACCTTCTCTGGCAGATTGTGACATACTGAGACACTCTCTAAGACACACTGTGACACTTTCTGATTCTCGCTGACTCTCTGACAAGCACTATGACACTCTCTGAGACAGACTGTGACACTTTCTGACTCTCTCTAACTCTCTGAGACACACTATGACGTTCTCTGAGACACACTGTGACACTTTCTGACTATCGCTGACTCTCTGAGACACACTGTGACCCTCTCCGACCAACTCTGAGCCTCTCTGAGACACAGTGTGACACTTTCTGACTCTCTCTGAATCTCTGACAAACACTGTGACGCTCTGTGGGTCACAGTGTGCCACTTTCTGACCCTCTCTGACACTCTCTGAGACACACTGTGACACTCTTTGGCACTCTCTGAAACAGACTGTGACACTCTCTGACGCTCTCTGGCACTCTCTCTGACACTCGGAGACACACTGTGTCACTCTGTGACTTTCTCTGACACTCTGAAACACACTGTGACACCTCTGACCCTCTCTGGCACTCTCTGAGACACACTGCGACACTGTCAGACAGACTGTGACACTCTCTGTGACACACTGTGACACTCTCTGACACACTGTGATACTCTCTGACCCTCTCTGAGACACAGTGTGACACTTTCTGACTCTCTGAGACACACTGTGACACACTCTGAGACACACTGTGACACTCGCTGGGCCTCTCTGACACTATCTGCTACGCAGTGTAAAACTCCCTGACTCTCTCTGACACACTCTGAGACACACATTGACAGACTATGACACGCTGTGACACATTCTGACCCTCTCTGAGACACACTGTGACACTCTATGACGCTGTCCGCACTCTCTTAGACCCACTGTGACACTCTGTGACTCTCTCTGATACTCCGAGACGTACTGTGACACTCTCTGACCCTCTCTGACACTGTCTGACGCACACTGTCACAATCTCTGACTCTCGCAGACACTCTCTGGAACACACTGTGACACTCTCTGACAGACTGTGACACCCTCTGTGACACACTGTGACAGGCTCTGACACACTGTGGCACTCTTTGACACTCTCTGAGAGAGACTGTTACACTCTCTGACGATCTCTGGCACTCTCTCTGACACTCTGAGACACACTGTGTCACCCTGTGACTCTGTCTGACACTCTGAAACACACTGTTACACTCTCTGACCCTATCTAGCACTCTCTGATACACACTGAGACACTGTCTGACAGACTGTGAGACTCCCTGTGACACACTGTGACACTCTCTGACACACTGTGATACTCTCTGACTCTCTCTGACACTCTCTGAGACATACTGTGACACTCTCTGAGACACACTGTGGCACTCTCTGACACTGTCTGAGACAGACTGTCATACTCTCTGACGCTCTCTGGCACTCTCTCTGACACTCTGAGACACACTGTGTCACTCTGTGACTTTCTCTGACAATCTGAAACACACTGTGACACTCTCTGACTCTATCTGGCAGTCTCTGAGACACACTGCGACACTGTCTGACAGACTGTGACACTCTCTGTGACACACTGCGACACTTTCTGACACACTGTGACACACTGTGACACTCTCTGTGATACTGTATCACACTGTGATACTCTCTGACTCTCTCTGACACTCTGAGACAGACTGTGTCACTCTCTGACACTCTGAAACACACTGTCACACTCTCTGACCCTCTCTAGCACTCTTTGAGACACGCTGAGACACTCTCTGAGACAGACTGTGACACTCCCTGTGACACACTGTGACACTCTTTGACACTGTGTAATACTCTCCGACTCTCTATGACACTCTCTGAGACACATTGTGATACATTATGATTCTATCTGAGACACACTGTGACACTCTGAGACACACTCTGGCACTCTCTGACACTCTCTGAGACAGACTGTTAAACTCTCCGACCCTCTCTGGCACTCTCTCTGACACTCTGAGGCACACTGTGTCACTCAATGACTTTCTCTGACACTCTGAGACACACTGTGGCACACTGTGACTTTCTCTGACACTCTGAGACACACTGTGACACTCTCTGATCCTCTCTGGCACTCTCTGAGATACTCTGCGACACTCTCTGACAGACTGTGACACTCTCTGTCTCTCACTGTGACACTCTCTGACATACTGTGACACTCTCTGAGACACACTGTGATACAGTCTTACTCTCTCTGACACCCTCTGAGACACACTATGACACACCCTGACTCTCTCTGACACTCTCTTAGACACACTGTGACACTCTGTCACAGATTGTGAACCTCTCTGAGACAAATGCTGACCGTCTCTGACACTCTCTGAGACAAAGTATGAAACGTTGAGACACTTTCTGACTCTCTCTGACACACTCTGAAATACACTGTATCCTTTTCTGGCAGACTGTGACATACTGCGATACTGTCTAAGACACACTGTGACACTTTCTGACACACTGTGTCCCTCTCTGAGACACACTCTGACCCTCTTTGAGAAACAGTGTGACACTTTCTGACTCTTTCTGAATCTCTGAGGCACACTGTGACTCTCTCTCAATGGCTGTGATCCTCCTTGAGACAAATGCTGAACCTCTCTGACACTCTCTTAGACACATTGTGACACTCTCTGACCAACTGTGACACTCTCTGGGACACGGTGACACTCCCAGAGACACTGTGACACTCTCTGACTCTCTTTGACACGCTCTGAATAACACTGTAAACTTCTCTGACAGACTGTGACACACTGCAACACTCTCTGAGATACACACTGACACTTTCTGACTCTCCCTGACTCTCTGGGACACACTTTGACACTCACTGAATCACACTGTAACACTTTCTGACTCTCTCTGACACTCGCTGAGACACACTGTGACACTCTCTGGCAGACGATGACACATTCTGACTTTCTCTGGCAGTCTCTGAGGCACTCTGTGACTCTCTCTGACAGACTGTGACACACTATGACACACTCTGACACATTGTGATACTCTCTGACTGACTGTGACACACTCTGGCACACGGTGACACGCCCAGAGACATTGTGACACTCTCTGAGACACACTGTGACACGTTCTGACACTGTCTGACTCTCTAAGACACACTGTGACACTCTCTGAGACACACTGTGGCACTCTCTGACACTGTCTGAGACAGACTGTATACTCTCTGACGCTCTCTGGCACTCTCTCTGACACTCTGAGACACACTGTGTCACTCTGTCACTTTCTCTGACAATCTGAAACACACTGTGACACTCTCTGACTCTATCTGGCAGTCTCTGAGACACACTGCGACACTGTCTGACAGACTGTGACACTCTCTGTGACACACTGTGACACTCTCTCAGTCTCTCTGTGACACACTATGACACTCTCTGACACATTGTGATACTCTCTGACTGACTGTGACACACCCTGGCACACGGTGACACGCCCAGAGACATTGTGACACTCTCTGAGACACACTGTGACACGTTCTGACACTGTCTGACTCTCTAAGACACACTGTGACACTCTCTGAGACACACCGTGGCACTCTCTGACACTGTCTGAGACAGACTGTATACTCTCTGACGCTCTCTGGCACTCTCTCTGACACTCTGAGACACACTGTGTCACTCTGTCACTTTCTCTGACAATCTGAAACACACTGTGACACTCTCTGACTCTATCTGGCAGTCTCTGAGACACACTGCGACACTGTCTGACAGACTGTGACACTCTCTGTGACACACTGTGACACTCTCTCAGTCTCTCTGTGACACACTATGACACTCTCTGACACATTGTGATACTCTCTGACTGACTGTGACACACCCTGGCACACGGTGACACGCCCAGAGACATTGTGACACTCTCTGAGACACACTGTGACACGTTCTGACACTGTCTGACTCTCTAAGACACACTGTGACACTCTCTGAGACACACCGTGGCACTCTCTGACACTGTCTGAGACAGACTGTATACTCTCTGACGCTCTCTGGCACTCTCTCTGACACTCTGAGACACACTGTGTCACTCTGTCACTTTCTCTGACAATCTGAAACACACTGTGACACTCTCTGACTCTATCTGGCAGTCTCTGAGACACACTGCGACACTGTCTGACAGACTGTGACACTCTCTGTGACACACTGTGACACTCTCTCAGTCTCTCTGTGACACACTATGACACTCTCTGACACATTGTGATACTCTCTGACTGACTGTGACACACCCTGGCACACGGTGACACGCCCAGAGACATTGTGACACTCTCTGAGACACACTGTGACACGTTCTGACACTGTCTGACTCTCTAAGACACACTGTGACACTCTCTGAGACACACTGTGGCACTCTCTAACACTGTCTGAGACAGACTGTATACTCTCTGACG
>NW_025214811.1:10842-39854 GCF_004010195.1 Chiloscyllium plagiosum | reverse complement strand
CCTCTCTGACACTCTCTTAGACACATTGTGACACTCTCTGACCAACTGTGACACTCTCTGGGAAACGGTGACACTCCCAGAGACACTGTGACACTCTCTGAATCTCTTTGACACGCTCTGAATAACACTGTAAACTTCTCTGACAGACTGTGACACACTGCAACACTCTCTGAGATACACACTGACACTTTCTGACTCTCTCTGACTCTCTGGGACACACTTTGACATTCACTGAATCACACTGTAACACTGTCTGACTCTCTCTGACACTCGCTGAGACACATTGTGACACTCTCTGACAGACGATGACACACTCTGACTTTCTCTGGCAGTCTCTGAGGCACTCTGTGACTCTCTCTGACAGACTGTAACACACTGTGACACACCCTGACTCTCTCTGACACTCTCGTAGAAACACTGTGACACTCTCTGACAGAGTGTGACACACTGTGACACTCTCTCAGTCTCTCTGTGACACACTATGACACTCTCTGGCACACAGTGACACTCCCAGAGACATTGTGACACTCTCTGAGACACACTGTGACACTTTCTGACACTCTCTGACTCTCTAATACACACTGTGACACTCTCTGAGACACACCGTGGCACTCTCTGACACTCTCAGACACATTGTGACACCCTTTGACTCTCTCTGACACTGTGACACCCTCTGAAACACACTGTGATACTCTCTGACACTCTCTGACAGACTGTGACACTCTCTGACACTCTGTGACTCTCTCTGACACTCTCTGAGACACACTGAGACACTCTCTGACAGACTGTGACACTTTGTGAAACTCTCTGACACTCTCTACAACATAGTATAACATTCTCTGACACACTGTGACACTCTTGAACCGACTATGACACTGTCTGACTCACTGTGACATTTTCTGAGACATTGTGACACACGCTGAGACACACTGTTAAACTTTCTGACACACTCTAAGACACACTGTGACAATCTCTGAGACACACTGTGACACTGTCTGACACGTTCTGACTCTCTGAGACACACTGTGACACACTCTGACCCTCAGTGAGACAGAATGTGACACTCTCTGGCTCTCTGGCACTGTCTGAGGCACAGTACGATGCACTGTGACACACTCTGACTCTCTCTGAGGCACAGTACAACACACCTAGACACACTCTGATAATCTCTGAGGCACACTGTGATACACTCTGACGCTCGATGAGAGAGAATGTGACACTTTCTGACTCTCTCTGACACTCTGTGAGGCACAGTATGACACACTGTGACACTCTCCGACTCTCTCTGAGGCACACTGTGACGCTCTCCGACTTTCTCTGACACTCTCTTAGACACACTGTGACACTCTCTGTCTCTCTCTGACACTCTGAGACTCAGCGTGACACTCTCTGATTCTCTCTGATGCTCTCGGAGACACACTGTGACACTTTCTGACTCTTTCTGTCACTCTCTGAGACACACTGTAACATTCTCTAACAGACCGCGACCCTCTGTGAGATAAACGTTGACCCTCTCACTCTCGAATCACTTTGACACTGTCTGATTCTCTGACATACTCTGAATTACACTGTAACCTTCTCTGACAGACTGTGACACATTATGACACTCTCTGAGACACACTGGCACTCCCTGACTATCTCTGACACTCTGAGAAACACTGTGACACTCTCTATCACACTGTGACACTTTATGACCCTCTCTGAGACACACTGTAACACTCTCTGACTCTCTCTGAAACTCTCGGAGACACACTATGACACTCTCTGACAGACTATGATACTCTTTGACATTCTTGACTTTTTCTGAAACTCTCTGAGGCACACTGTGACACTCTCTGACACACTGTGACACACTGTGACATTCTCTGATCCTCTGAGACACACTGTGACACTTCCTGACGCTCTCTGACACTCTGAGACACGTGACACTCTCTGACACACTGAGACACACTGTGACACTCTCTGACTCTCACTGACACTCTCTGAGACACATTATGACACTCTCTGACAGACTATGACTCTCTCTGAAACACACTGTAACCTTCTCTGACAGACTGTGACATTCTGTGACACTCTCTGAGACATACTATGACACTTTCTGCCTCTCACTGACACTCTCTGAAACACACTGTGACACTCTCTGACTGTCTCTGACACTCTGACACTCTGAGGGACAGTATGACACAATATGATACTCTCTGACCCTCTCTGAGACACACTGTAACACCCTTTGAGAAACACTATGACAGTCTCTGACGCACTGTGACACTCTCGGACCGACTGTGACACTCTCTGAGACACGGTGACATTATTTGAGACACTGTGACACTCTCTGAAATACACGGTGAACTCTCTGACTCTCTCGGACACTCTCTGAGACACACTGTGATATACTCTTCCTCACTTTGACATTCTCTGAAACACACTGTGACACTTTCTGATAGACTGTGACGCAATGTGACACTTTCCGACACTCTCTGACACTCTCTGAGACCCACGTAACACTCTCTGACACTCTCTGAGAAATACTGTGCCACTCTCTAACACACTGTGACTCTCTCTGACATATTGTGACACACTATGACCCTCTCGGACTCTCTGAGACACACTGTGCCACTCTCTGAGACACACTGCGACTCTCTCTGACATATTGTGACACACTATGACACTCTCTGAGAAACACTGTGACACTCTCTGATTCTCTCGGACACTCTCTCAGACACACTGTGACACACTCTTCCCCACTTTGACACTCTCTGAAACACACTGTGACACTCTCTGATAAACTGTGACGCAATGTGACACTTTTTGACTCTGACACAATCGGAGACACACGTGACACTCTCTGACACTCTATGAGAAATACTGCGCCACTCTCTAAAACACTGTGACTCTGAGACACACTGTGACCCTCTCGGACTCTCTGAGACGCACTGTGCCAATATCTGAGACACACTGCGACTCTCTCTGACATATTGTGACACACTGTGACACTCTCTGACACACTATGACACTCTCTGAGAAACACTATGACACTCTCTGACAGACTGTGACACACTGTGACACTCTCTGACTCTCTCTGAGACACACTGTGACTCTCTCTGACAGACTGTGACACTCTCTGATTCTCTATGACACTCTCTGAGACACACTGCGAAACTCTTTGACACACTGTGACACACTGTGACACTCTCTGACTCTCTCTCTGAACATCTCTGAGACAAACGGTGATACTCTCTGACTGACTCTGAGACACACTGTGACACACTCTGACACACTGTGACATTCTGTGAGACACTGTGACACTCTCAGAGACACACTGTGGAATCTCTCACCCTCTCTGACACACTCTGAGACATTGCATGACACACTGACCCTGTCTGACTCACTCTGACACTCTCTGAAACACACTGTGACACTCTCTGAATGTCTCTGACACTCTCTGAGGGATAGTATGACACGATAAGACACTTTCTGACTCTCTCTGAGACACACTGTCAAACTCTCTGATAAACAATATGACATTCTCCGACACACTGTGACAAACTCGGACGGATTGTGACACTCTCTGACACACGGTGACGTTCTCTGAGGCACTGTGACACTCTCGGAGACACACTGTGACACTTTCAGACACTCTCTGACTCTCTGAGACACACTGTGACACTCTATGACGCTGCTTGACACTCTCTGAGACACACTGTAACACTCTCTGACTGATTGTGACCCTCTCTGAGACAATCTCTGACCCCCTTTGACACTCTCTGAGACACACTGTGACACATTGCGACACACTCTCACACTCTCTGAGACACACTGTAACACGCTCTGACTCTCCGAGACAAACTCCGACCTCTCTGACACTCTCTGAGACTCACTGTGACACAGTCTGAGAAACTGTGACACTTTCTGACACTCTCTGAGAAACACTGTGAGACGCTGTGACATATTTTGACTCTTTCTGACCCTCTGAGACACACTGCGACACTCTCTCACACTCTCTGAAACTCTCTGAGGCACACTGTGACACTCTGACTCTCTCTGACACACTATGACACTCTCTGACAGATTATGACACACTGAGACATTCTTTGACTTTATATGACACTCTGAGGCACACCGTGACACTCTCTGAAATACTGTGACACACTGTGACATTCTCTGATTCTCTGAGGCACACTGTGACACTCTCTGACATTCTCTGACACTCTGAGACACGCTGTGACACTCTCTGACCCTTTCTGAAACACACTGTAACACTCTCTGACTCTCTCTCACACTCTCTGAGACACATTATGACACTCTCTGACGGACTATGACACAGTGTGACATTCTCTGACTTTCTCTGACACTCTCTGAGGCACACTGTGGCACTCTCTGACAGACTGCAACACACTGTGGCAAATTCTGGCCACCTCTGAGACAGACTGTGACACTTTCTGTATCTCTGACACACACTGTGACACTCTCTGAGACAGACTGTGAAACAGTTTGACACTCTCTGACTCGCTGAGACACACTGTGACACTCTCTGACACACTGTGACTCTCTCTGACAGAGTGTGACACTCTCTGACTCTTTCTGACACTTTGTGGCACTCTCTGAGGCACGCGGTAACACTCTCTTACAGACTGTTACGCACTGTGACACTCTGACTCTCTCTGACACTCTCGGAGACACACTGAACACACTCTGACCCTCTTTGACACTCTCTGAAACACACTGAGACACTCTCTGATAGACTGTGACGCAATGTGACACTTTTTGGACTCTCTGACACTCTCTGAGACCCACGTGACACTCTCTGACACTCTCTGAGAAATACTGTGCCACTCTCTAACACACTGTGACAATTTATGACCCTCTCTGAGACACACTGTAACACTCTCTGACTCTCTCTGACACTCTCTGAGACACACTGTGACACTCTCTGACAGACTGTGACATTCTGTGACACTCTCTTAGACACACTGTGACACTTTCTGCCTCGCTCTGACCCTCTCTGGGACACACTGTGACACTCTCTGACAGACTATTACACACCATGACATTCTCTGACTTTCTCTGACACTCTCTGAGGCACACTGTGACTCTCTCTGACTCTCGGACACACACTGTGACACTCTGTGACTCTCTATGACTCTCTGGGACACACTGTGATACTCTCTGACCCTCTATGACACTCTGAGACACACTGTGACTCTGACTCTCTCTGACACTCTCTGACAGACTGTAACAGGCTGTGACACTCTCTGTGACACTCTCTGTGACACTCTCTGACACACTGTGACACTCTCTGACCGACTGTGACACTCTCTGACACACTGTGACATTCTCTGAGACACTCTGACACTCTCTGAAACACACTGTAACACTCTCTTACACTTTGAGACACATTGTGACACAGGCGGATACTCTTCTGAAATTCTCTTAGATAGATTGTGACACTCTCTGACACACTATGACACTCTCTGAGAGACACTGTGACACTCTCTGACAGACTGTGACACACTGTGACATTCTCTGATTCTCAGAGACACACTGTGACACGCAGCGACACTCTCTGACATTTTCTGAGACACACTGTGACTCTCTCTGACAGACTGTGACACACTCTCTGAGAATCTCTGAGGCATGCTGTGACACTCTCGGACTATATCTGCCACTGCCTCAGACACAGTGTGACACTCTCTGATCCTCTCTGAGACATACTGTCACGCTCTCACAGACAGTGACACACTCTGACACTCTCTGAGACACACTGTGACACTCTCTGACACTCTCTGAGACACGCTGTGACACTCTGAGAAACACTGCGAAACTCTGATCTTATCTGACTCTCTCTGAGACAGACTGTGACACTCTCTGACTCTCTCTGAGACACAGCACGACTCACTGTGACACTCTCTGAGGCACAGCACAATACACTGTGGCACTCTCTGACAGACTGTGACAAACTGTGACACTATCTGAGACAAACTGTGACACTCTCTAACAGACTGTGATACATTGTGACACTCTGCCTCTCTCTGACACTCTCTAAGATTCACAATGATACTCTCTGACGCTCTCTGAGACACAGTGTGACACTCTGGCACATTCTGACTCTCTCGGACTCTCTCTCTGACACACTTTGACAATCTCTGACACACTGTGACACTCTGACACTCTGAGACACACTGTGACTCCCTCTGTCTCTCTGAGACAGACTGTGACACTGTCTGAGAAAGACTGTGACTCTCCCTGACAGAATATGACACACTGTGACTCTCTCTGACAGACTGTGACACTTTCTGACTCTCTCTGACACTCTCTGAGGCACGCTTTAACACTCTCGGACAGAACGTTAGACACTATGACACTCTCTGACTCTCTCTGACAATCTCAGATACACACTGTGACACTTTCGGACTCTCTTTGCCACACTCTGAAACACAATGTGACACTCTCTGACTCTCTCTGAAACTCTCCGTAACACACTGTGACACTCTCTGACAGACTGTGACACTCTCAGACTCTCACGGACACTGTCTGAGACTCACTGTGACAATCTCTGACTCTCTGACACTCTCTGACTGACTGTGAGACACTGTGAAACTCTCTCTAATACACTGTGACACTCTCTGAGACACACCGTGACATACTCTGACTCTCCCTGACAGTGGCACTGTGGCACTGTCTGACTCTCTCTGACACTCTCTTAGATCCACTTTGACACTCTCTAACTCTCTTTGAGACCTACTGTGCCATTCTCTTACACACTGTGACAATCCCTGATTCTCTCTGTCACTCTCTGAGAAACACTGTGACACTCTCTGACCGACTGTGACATACTGTGACATTTTTTATCTCTGTATGAAACACTCTGTGAGACTCTCTGACTCTATTTGAGACACACTGTGACACTCTCTGACACACTTTGACACTCTCTGACTCTCTCTCTGACACACTGTGACAATCTCTGACACACTATGACCCTCTCTAAGACACTGTGATAATCTCTGATGCTCTCTGAGATATACTGTGACACTCTCTGGCTGACTGTGATACACTGTGACACTCCCTGACTCTTCTGACCCTCCCTGAGACACACTGTGACACTTTCTGAGACACACTGTTACATTCTCTGAGACACACTGTGACACACTCTGACGCTCTTTGATACTCTCTCTAACACACTGTGATACTCTATGACTCTCTCTTACACTCTCGGCGACGCACTGTGACACTCTCTGACACTGTCTGAGACATACTGTGCCCTCTCTGATACGCTTTGACACACTCTGACTGTCTCTGAGACATACCGTGACATTCCCTGACACACTGCGACACTCTGACACACTGTTACATTCCCTGGCTCTCTCTGATACACTGTGACACTCTGTGAGACACTCTGGGACACACTGAAACCCTCTCTAAAACACACCGTGAAACACTGTGACACTCTCTGACACGCTGAGATACACTATGACACTCTGACTCACTGTGTCTCTCTGAGACACATTGTAACACCCTCTGAATCTCTCTGAACACACTGTGACTGTAATAGAAAATTATCCATTTACTGTGAAATTAATTATCCATATATTGTGAAATTAATTATCCATTTACTGTGAAGTTTAAAGAGATGCTTTGTTTAAATCAATGCTGTACTGAGCTGTGTAAAAAATGCTTTGATGAAGTTTTGCAGTTAGCTTATCTCTGTTTGAATTCTGTAAACATTCAAATCGTTAGTCGAACTCAGCGAAAGCTGAA
The DNA here is from genome assembly GCF_004010195.1 of Chiloscyllium plagiosum. Taxonomy (NCBI): domain Eukaryota; kingdom Metazoa; phylum Chordata; class Chondrichthyes; order Orectolobiformes; family Hemiscylliidae; genus Chiloscyllium; species Chiloscyllium plagiosum. The sequence goes on along the minus strand of NW_025214811.1, from coordinate 32,099 downwards.
TAACTGTTATGCCTAGCACCAGGGGATGAGAGGATAACAACTTGAGTTTCGCCAGTCTCTGCCCTTGAGAGTGTGATAAGGAAAGCTATAAGGCAGGTGCCTGTGTAAATGTTTGAGTACTCATTGCATTGAGGCATCTGACTTAGTATATGGGTCAATCTTGCAAAATTTTTAATAAAGACTCTTGCTTTGCTCTTGCTAATTATTGAGTCAAGTCGATTTAATTTCCACGACAGTAAACTTGGGTGCTCGTCCCGGGACCCCACGACTGAATGAGATTCTGAAGATTCCCAGGAAGCGTAGGTGACAGCGCCTTGAAGGTCTTTCACTTCATTTCGAGCGCTGAATTGGACCTTTTGCGTGGGAGAACTGGGAATCTGTGGATTGCCCTAGCGCCAGGATTTCAAATCAAATAAGGTCGGCACACACAGACAGACAAAGACCCACATGCACACATATATTTTGTGTGGTGATTTTTTTTTTTGGTACTTTCAGAGTTACATTGTACTTTGCTCAAAAACCATTTACATTCATGTAGAACTCTGAGCTCAAAAACTGCATGAATTTATGTAAAACTCTGTTACCTCACTTTTTAGATTGGAATCAATCTAAACATCAGGTCATAGACAGAGAACACAGGGGCTAACACCTTCAACGTATTGTCTAGCTATCATCATTGTTAGCAGCTAACCCGAGAATACAACTTTTAAAAAAAGGGTGTTGTGATTTACACATGAAAGAAGTGAAACTATCACTGTATTCTAACAGATGAAAGGCTTAACAGACAATCAATTCTTCAATGTATAATTTCAGTTACATCACACTGCAAATTTTTGCTATAAATTCTGTGTTACGATCGAGCCCTCCACAATCACCTGATGAATGAGTGTCGTTCCGAAAGCTAGTGTGCGTCCAATTAAACCTGTTGGACTATAACCTGGTGTTGTGTGATTTTTAACTTTGTACACCCCAGTCCAACACCGGCAACTCCGAATCATGTTAATCCGACTAACACCGATTCTCTTGCTGGAGATATGTTGCATTGCACAGCACACATACACCGTGACAGCCCTGACAAACCATATGAGAAAGATTGGTTCAGGAGATTGGGGTTAAACAAAATCAGTTGTTATTGTGCGAATTTTATTGGAGTGATCACAGATGTGCAGTCAGTGTGAACTTAACTAACAGCAAGCAAACCCTATCTTTTTGATGCGGAAGGCTCCGCTCCTCGTGTCACTGGCAAAGGTGTCCAGTGACATGTGGCAGGATTTGGGAGCATGGGTGCTAAAGGCACAAAGAGTGAAATGTTGGGTCTTCATGGACAATGAGGGTGTCTGGTTCAATGCAGATATGCAGACATATAAGAAGAAACTAGATTGGCTAACTCAGGCAGATAGGACAGTCCAGGTAAACCCTGCTCGCCCTGAAGAACTTCGGAGGGTAGCCTGGCGTTTCCCTAAATTAGAAGTCTCGGACCCAGAATTAAAACTGGTCCCGACTGAGTTGTGGACAAAGGGCAAACATGATGTGGGGCTCATACGGGGCTGTGAGCCCATAAGGATAACCTTGAAGTCTGAGTATTGTCCTTGCAGCGCACAATGCCCGTTAGAACCCGATGCCATAAAAGGAATTACTCCAGTTTTTGAATCCCTCCAAAAGGCTGGAGTGATAATCCCCTGTGAAAACTCACCAGTGAGAACCCCCATTTTTCCGGTCAAAAAGGCAAACATTCCCGGTGAACCAGAGGAATGGAGATTTGTTCAAGACCTGCAGGCAGTCTATAACGCTGTTGTTCTACATACCCCAAATGTTCCCAACCCCGATACTATATTGGCTCAAATTCCAGTGGACAGGAAATGGTTCTCTGTTGTGGATTTAGCAAATGCCTTCTTTAGTGTACCGGTGCACCCAGATACTCAATTCCGGTTCACTTTTTCATTCAAAGGGAAACCATATACCTTCGGGCGAGGTTACTGTGAGTTCCCCACCATATATAATGGGGCTCTAAGCAGGAGTCTGGAGAGTCTTGTTCTAAGCATGCGGTCAGCGTTTCTGCAGTATGTAGATAATTCCTTGATAGCAGCACCAACAAAGGAACAATGTGAGAAGGAGACCCTTGTGTTGCTCTGCCATCTAGCACAGGAAGGGCACAAAGCCAGTTTCGCAAAGCTACAAGTTGTGCAACAACAGGTGAAGTTCTTAGGTCACCTAATATCTGAACAAGGGAAGGCCATTGGTCCAGAAAGAGTTCAAGCAATCCAGCAAATTCCAAAGCCTCACACGAAGAGACAATTGCTATTCTTTTTGGGCATGTGCTCCTACTGTAGGATGTATATCGCACATTACACAACCCTTCTGGCTCCCCTAAGTGACATAGCCCATGGAAAAGGATTGCAGACCCAGAGTCCATTACAGTGGATACCAGAGGCCGAGAGTGCCTTTGTTGAATTAAAAAAGGTGCTCCAAACTACACCTACGCTGGGAATTCCGAACCCTAACAATCCTTTTGCACAAACGGTAGATGAGAAGCGTGCTGCATGACATCTGTGCTGTTGCAGGATCATGGGGGAAGATTGAGGCCGGTAGCATATTTTTCAGCTAAACTAGGCCGCGTAGCATCAGGATTGCCTAACTGCCTGTGAGCTGTGGCTGCAGCTGAAAAGGCTGTTATAGCATCCAGGGATATAGTCGGCGATGGTGAATTAACCCTTCTGGTCCCACATGCAGTATCCTTACTGCTTTATGAGCAAAGGACCCCGCACATATGTCAACAGCACGTTGACACTGATACAATACTGTGTTTTTGGAGATGCCTAACATTACAATAAAGCGATGTAATGTCCTTAAACCTGCTAGCCTTCTCCCCACAGAAGGAGATGGAGACCCACACGACTGTGTTGCTGTAACTAATGAAATTTGCAGCCCCAGACCAGATTTGCAGGATTCACCATGTGAGAATCCAAATATGGAGTTTTTTCTGGATGGGCCAGCATTCAGGAGCAAGGAGACAGGCCAGAATTGTGTTGGTTATGCTGCAGTGACTATCTATGAGATAGTCAAAGTGGGATAACTCCCTTCTCATCTGTCAGCGCCAGCAGCGGAGCTGATTGCCTTGACTGAGGCCTGTAAATTCTGGATTAGTGGTGCTGGAAGAGCACAGCAGTTCAGGAAGCATCCAAGGAGCTTCGAAATCGACGTTTCGGGCAAAATTCTTCATCAGGGGCTTTTGCCCGAAACGTCGATGTCGAAGCTCCTTGGATGCTGCCTGAACTGCAGTGCTCTTCAAGCACCACTAATCCAGAATCTGGTTTCCAGCATCTGCAGTCATTGTTTTTACCTCAGGCCTGTAAATCGGCTGAGGGAAGGACAGTGAATACTTACACCGATAGCAGATATGCCTTTGGGGTTGTACATGATTTTGGAACCCTGTGGAAACACAGTGGCTTCTTGATCTTCACCGGAATGCCCATCACACATCGCGACCTGATTTCTGACCTCCTGGAACGGTCCTGTTGTCTAAATCAATCGCTGTGTGTAAATGTGAAACCCACAGAAAAAATAATGATCTTATTTCCCAAGGCAATGCAAGGCAGACTCAGCAGCAAAAACAGCACTCCAGCAGCCGCCAACTGAGCAGAATGACATGTGCATGATAAAAATTTGTACCCCAACAGCAGATGTACAGGAGTTACAGTCACAGACCACAACAGAAGAAAAGCGTCAGTGGATGAAAGCAGGATGCAGTGTGAGGAAAAGAGTATGGTGTGGTCCCAATGGCAAACCCTGTTTACCACCATCATTATTTCCACTCTATGCCAAACTGACACACGGTAAGTTGAAACTTTATTGCTGGAACAGCACAGCAGGTCAGGCAGCATCCAGGGAACAGGAGATTCGACGTTTCGGGCACAGGCCCTTCTTGGGCCTGTTTCGGGCTTCTTCTTCCTGAAGAAGGGCCTGTGCCCGAAACGTCGAATCTCCTGTTCCCTGGATGCTGCCTGACCTGCTGTAGGTGCCGGTGTTGGACTAAGGTGGGCAAAGTTAAAAATCTGACAACACTAGGTTATAGTCCAACAGGTTTATTTGGAAGCACTAGCTTCCGGAGCACTGCTCCTTCATCAGGTAGCTGATAAATCTGTTGAACTATAACCTAGTGTTGTCTGATTTTTAACTTTGTTTCTGTGTTGCCAGCCCTGAGTAACATTGTTAAATCTTGCCAAATGCTGTTGAGTCTCAATTCAAAAAGATAATCACAGAGTGAGTTGCGATGAAAATCATGGGTCCCAGGCGCATAATGGAAGCAGCAGCTCCAGGCAAAGCAGACAGCAGAGACCGACACACTGAACACATGGCAAGTATCTCTGCTTAGTTATCATTCCCAGTGGATCCCTCACCAAATAAGAAAATGTCTCAGCATCCCATCCAGCTTTATCCTTTATGAGGTAAAGGAACGAGAGGCGGAGAAAACTTTGAGCAAGAGCCTGCTTGCTTGCTTTCTGTAACTGAACCTAGAACATAGCATTAGAGCTGGCAGCATCTGTGAAGAGAAACGTTTTGGGTCGACTGAGCCTCAGAACCCACAGATGCTACCATACCAGCAGAGTCTCTCCAACAATTTCTGTTTTTGTTTCTGATTTACAGCAGCCGCAGTTCTTTTGGCTTTTAACATATCATTAGGACTTGACAGAAATGTGGATGTAACAGCCCACAAGCTGCATCTTCTAACAGCCACACTGTAGGTATTTAGAACAATGAAAGGATCTTACACACATTACTGAAGCTAAGCTCCCAGCATCATAAGCCTTCACAAGCCATCAGCATTGAATAGTTCTTTGCGGAGATTAAACAAATGACTTATTTGTCTGACAGATGTTGTGCTTTGAAAAATATTTGCATGCTTCAGCAAAGCACTCAGATTTTATTGGCCAACCAGTCACCCAGCTTTTCTGCTCCTTCCCTCTTTGTCAGCTGGAACTCAGTCAGTCACATTTGCTTGTAAAGTCAGGCTCATTTGGGAATTAAAACACAACAGCGAATGCTGGAGATTGGAAACAAAACAGAAATTTCTGCAGAGACTCTGCTGATATGGTAGCATCTGTGAGAAGAAAGGACAGGAGTGGGAATTTGTGCTTGGAGTCCGAGGAGATAGGAGAGGTGCTAAATGAATATTTTTCATTAGTATTTACACTGGAAAGAGACAATGTTGTTGAGGAGAACACTGAGGTACAGGCTATTAGATGAGATGGGACTGAGGTTCGTAAGGAGGAGGTGTTAGCAATTCTGGAAAGTGTGAAAATAGATAAGTCCCCTGGGCCGGATGTGATTTATCCTCAGATTCTCTGGGAAGCCAGGAAGGAGATTGCAGAACATTTGGCTTTGATCTTTATGTCGTCATTGTCGACAGAAATTGTGCCAGAAGACTGGAAGATAGCAAATGTTGTCCCCTTGTTCAAGAAGGGGAGTAGAGACAACTTTGGTAATTATAGAGCAGTGAGCCTTACTTCAGTTGTGGGTAAAGTGCTGGAAAGAATTATAAGATATAGGATTTATTATTAACTAGAAAGGAACAATTTGATTAGGGATAGTCAACACAGTTTTGTGAAGGGCAGGTCGTGCCTCGCAAAGCTTATTGAGATGGTTGAGAAGATGAATGAGGGTATAGTGGTTGATGTGGTGTACATGGATTTCAGTAAAGCGTTTGATAAGGTTCCCCATGGTAAGCTGTTGCAGTAAATATGGAGGTATGGGATTGAGGGTGATTTAGTGGTATGAATCAGAAATTGGTTAGCTGAAAGAAGACAGAGAGTGGTGGTGGCAAATGTTCATCCTGGTGTTCAGTTATTAGTGGTATACCATAAGGATCTGTTTAGGGGCCACTGCTGTTTGTCATTTTTATACATGACCTGGATGATGGCGTAGAAGGATGGGTTAGTAAATTTACAAATGACTCTAAGGTCGGTCGAGCTGTGGACAGTGCTGAAGGATATTGCTGCTTACAGAGGGACATAGATAAGCTGCAGAGTTGGGCTGAAAGGTGGCAAATGGAGTTTAATGCAGAAAAGTGTGAGGTGATTCATTTTGGAAGAAGTAACAGTAATACAGAGTACTGGGGTAATGGTAAGGTTCTTGCAGTGTGGATGAGCAGAAAGATCTCCGTGTCCATGTACATAGATCCCTGAAAGTTGCCACCCAGGTTAATAGGATTGTTAAGAAGGCATATGAACCATGGGGTTATGTTGCAGCTGTAGGAAACTATGGTGTGGCCGCACTTGGAGTATTGCGTACAGTTCTGGTTACCACATTATAGGAAGGATGTGTAAGTTTTGGAAAAGATGCAGAGGAGATTTATGAGGATATTGTCTGGTATGGAAGGAAGGTCTTCTGAGGAAAGACTGAGTGACCTGAGGCTGTTTTCGTTAGAAGGAAGAGGTTGAGAGGTGACTTAATAGAGATGTGAAAGATGATCAGAGGATTAGATAGTGTTAGCAGAGAGAGACGTTTTCCTCGGATAGTGATGGCTAGCATGAGAGGACATAGCTTTAAATTGAGCGGTGATAGATATAGGACAGATGTCAGAGGGGTAGTTTCTTTACTCAGAGAGTAGTAATGGCGTGAAACTCCCTGCCTGCAACTGTAGTAGACTCACCGACTTTAATGTCTTTTTAAATGGCCATTGGATAAACATATGGATGATAATGCAACAATGCAGGTTAGTTCAGCTTCAGGCTGGTTTCACAGGTCAGCACAACATTGAGGGTCAGAGAGCCTGGACTGTGCTGTAATGTTCTGTGTTCTTTGAAAGCAAGATAATATTTCGAGTCTGGCGATTCTTCATCAGAACTGTTAACAGCTCAGGAAAGGTGGTAATATATTGAAGTGACGTTTGTGGGAAGGGGTTGGTCTTGCACAAGGTGACTTACTTGCCGATTTACTTCCTCCAACCTCAGTATCCAAGGCCTCAGGCACACCTTCCAGGTGAAGCAGCAGCTTACCTGCACTTCTCTCAACTCATTTATTTCATTCACTGCTCAGAATGTGGTCTCCTGTATATCGGGGGAGATGAAACACAGATTTGATGACCGCTTTGCTGAACACCTACACTCTGTCTGTAAAACATGACCCAGAGTTTCCCACTGCCTCCACTTCAACACACCACTGTGTTCCTACACCAACATTTCTGTCCCAGATCTGTTGCAGTGTTCCTTAACGCAAGTTCAAAGAACAACACTTCATTTTCCACTTGGGGATGCTGAACACTCTCTGCTCATTCCTGAAGAAGGGCCTGTGCCCGAAACGTCGAATCTCCTGTTCCCTGGATGCTGCCTGACCTGCTGTGCTGTTCCAGCAATAAAGTTTCAACTTTGATCTCCAGCATCTGCAGACCTCACTTTCTCCTCGAAGATGACACACGGTAAGGACCATGTGTCAAAAGGGGGGATGCACGACAGTATTTCGGCACACTGAAAACTAAGGGATTTACTCATTAATCCTAGAAATATTTTGAGCATTGTGTTATCTGTGCCACTAATAATGTGGGGAGGGGAATATAGATGAGTCAGCACACCCCCAACCCCAAAGACCTTTTGAACATTTACAGATAGATTTCATTGAGCTAACGCCCAGCGAAGGGAAAAGGTATTGTCTGGTAATAGTAGATATGTTTTCCAAATGGGTGGAAGCGCTCCCCAAGTCTAAACAGGATGCCAGTGCAGTAGGCAAATCTTTGCTAATTGAGATAATTCCGAGATGGGACATTCCTGAAAGGATCAGTCGTGACAACTGGACACCATTTGTCAATAATGCCTTACAGCAGATCAGTGATTACTTGGGAATAAACATGGGACAACACTGTGCCTATCACCCACTGAGCGGTGGGGCAGTGGAAAGAGAAAATGCTACCCTAAAAAATAAATTGACAAAATGCTGTGAGGAACTAAGGGTGACATGGGCAAAGGCATTTCCGATTGTGCTAATGTATATGAGATTGAGGAGGGGAGGAAGAGATAACCTTAGCCCGTTTGAGATTTTGTTTGGTAGTCTGCCCAACAGAGGAATGGGCTCAAGACCTAAGGTAAGACAGATAACAGGCTGCTGTGAGGATGAGATGTTGTGTTACTGAATAAAACTCTCTGCACTTTTGTCTCAAATACAGAATCAAGTGAGTGCAGCACTATCCTAACCAGCAGGAGAGAAGTTGCATGGTCTAGAACCGGGAGACTGGATAGTGGTGAAAGACTTCAGGAGGAATAACTGGAAGGTGAAGAGATGGCTGGGACCATTTTAAGTGCTCCTTGTAACACAGACAGCAGGTAAGATCGCAGAAAGAATCACGTGGGTACACGCCAGCCATTACAAGCGTATAGCGGGGCCTGAGGAGATATCGAACAGCACCAGAACCAATTAAGTGCAAGTCGTGATTAGAAGCCTCATACGAATATGGGGCTGCCGCAGCTCACACATGGGCTGTGTACAGGGCACACCAGAGCAAGTGAAGATACCACCACAAAGCTGTCTTTCAGGTAGGTGGTATCTGAGGAAAGGCCTGGTGTTTCCTAAACATTTTTTGATGTATAGCTATTACGGCTCTGTATTTCTTTGTAGCTGTTGCTGTAGTTGGCCTTGTTGTCATAAAATTACAAAAAGGGGGTAAATGTAATGGAAAATTATCCATTTACTGTGAAATTAATTATCCATTTACTGTGAAATTTAAAGAAAATGCTTTTCTTTAATTCAATGCTGTACTGAGCTTTGTAAACGATGCTTTGATGAAGGGTTGCCGTCAGCTTAACTCTGTGTGAATTCTGTAAACATTCTACTTGACATTGCGATAGTCGAACTCAGCGAAGGCTGAAGAACCATTATGTCTGAAAGACCAGGGAATTGTCCTTGAGAGTGTGATAAGGAACACTATATGGCAAGCATCTGTACAATGTTTCGGTGCTCTTTGCATTATGGCATCTGGCTTAGTGTAGTGAGTCAATCCTGAAGGATTAAAAATAAAGATTCTTTCTTTGCTCCTGCTAATAGTTGAGTAGATTTAATTTCCATGACAATGACCCTTGATTGTATTTTAGTTGAGAAAATCTACAGCACTATCTTCAATGACCTGCTCTGGTACTAGCTTAATAAACTGACCTTTCTTGTCGATACATGTGTTTTCCATTTGCATCTCTAATCTGGTTGTTTCTTGTAAATCCAATGTTTCTGACGAACAAATTATTCTCCCCAGATGGTAGACCCTGGAAGTATCCTCAATATTTTAATTATATTATATTGGCTATTCTTTATTACAGGGTTTGTCTCTTCTTTTATGAAAAGAGATGGTAATTAAAAACTCTTCAGTCCTCTGACCACACTTCCATACTTATGGAGCATTAAATAGTTAAGATAAATCACTTTGCTGTTGTGTCCATTCCTCAGAAACACTCAGACATTCCATCCAGACTAGATATAAGACAAATTGGTTTGAATGGGGTTAAGTGAACCTGCTCGTTCAGTGATTCCAGTTAATGTCTGTCTCCTTGCATCAATTTATTTCAATAAAAGGTTTACTTCCTATTAATATGGGGGTCCTTACAATATTATCACACAGTATCAGTAGGAACTTCACTTTCAGCACTAACCAGGATCAACAGTTCCAGAGTGAGGGAGAGAAGAGATCAGAGTCTAAGAGCAATGCACTAGAGTGTTCCAACAATGGACCAGAATATGGAAACAATAGACTGGGATGTTCCAATACTGACCAGGGGTTTATATTTGGGTCTTTACAATCTTCCTCAAGATTGGGTGGCACTTAAGAGTGCTTTGGCTGCTTCAAGCTGATTTCTATCCACTCCTCACTATTATTCCTGGTAAGTCTTTCTATCTGACTATGAATTAAATAAACTTTGTTGAATTAATTTACTGTCCTCATAATTTAAATACTGAAAAAAGGAAGCCGTTGCCATGACTTCTGTCCACAAACTCCATTCCTAACCAAACAATTTTAATGCCGATATCTGAAGTGGAATCAAAGTGCTTATGACTCCATCAAGTACATCGGCTCTAAGCTGATATCTATTTCTATTTTCTCTCCAGCACCAATCCTGTTCACCATCAACTCCGCAATATCTGAAGTTTCCCATTTTGTCCCAGTCTAGCTGCTGAATAAACCATCACCTGTACCTTTGTTACATCCAGATTCAACTGTTCCTATTCTCTTCCAGCCACAAATAATTTGACCAGAAATGTTGAGTGTTCTCTCTGAAAGGTGCTGACTTCAGGAGAGTCAATTGGATTGTGATAATATCACTATACTTGCAATCAGAGCCCCAGGCTATTACTGTGGATAATCAGTGCCTTTTCCCCAGGATACTAATCTCAATTACAAGGGGACATAGTTTTAAGGTAAGAAGGGAAAGTTTAAAGGAAATGTGAGACAGCTTTTTTACGCCGATGGTGATAAGTGCCTGAAATGCGCTTCCGAAAGGTAATGGTGGAGGTGGATACAATAGCAATTTCTTGAATAGGTAGGGAATCAAGGGATATGGACCATGAAAAGATAAAAGGTTTTTCATTTGGAAAGGGATCAAGTGTGAGCACAGTCTAGATGGGCTGAAGGGCCTTTTCCTGTGCTGTACTGTTCTTTATTCATTCCTCTCTGTTTCCTCTATAGTTTAGATTAGATTAGATTACTTTCAGTTTGGAAACAGGCCCTTCGGCTCAACAAGTCCACACTGACCCATTCCCCTACATTTACCCCTTCACCTAAGGTTTGGTAGTTCTTTAAAGACGAGCAACAACTGCCAAATTCCGAGCACCGTCCTACACCTCATCCGCTTTATCCTCAATTACAATATCTTCACCTTTGACAACAGGTTCTTCATCCAGACACATGGTTCAACCACGGGGACCAAATTTGCATCCCAATATGCCAGCATCTTTACGCACAAGTCTGAACAAGACTTCTCTACACAGGACCTCCAACAACACTATACACCAGGTACATCAACGACATTTTCTTCCTCTGGACCCATGGCGAGGAGTCACTGATAAAACTACACAGTGATATCAACAAGTTTCATCCCACCATTACACTCACAATGGACTACTCTCTACTGTCTCATTCTTGGACGCATGTATCTCCATCAAGGATGGGCACCTCACTCTACCACAAACCCACGGATAACCTCACAATGCTACACTTCTCCAGCTTCCACCCAAAGCATATTAAAACAGCTAGCCCCTATGGACAAGCCCTACGCATACACAGAATCTGTTCAGATGAGGAGTTGTTTAAAAGAGTTGCATCACCTCCTTGGTACACTGTGCAGTAAGCTGTAAGTGTTGAATGCAAGTTCCTATGCAACTCTTTAGGGGGCTGAATGGTGTATTTCTGTCCCTCAGTAATAGCCTAAAGGAATTCACTGAATGACGTGTTGTGTGACATTACACGGGAGGTAGGAGTACCAGTTGGCCATTCGGTCCCTGCTACACCATTCAGACAGATCAGAGCTGTCTGAACTCCCTGTCCATCTCTGGTCCCAATAAACATGGGCTTCCTTGACCATCAAGGAGCTACTGAGCTCAGCCTTGAATATCTTCCCTGCTCTCTGCAGATGAGAATGCCACAGTTAGCACACCCCTCAGGACAAAGGAGCATCCTCACCTCAATCTGAAATGGGATCACCCTTACATTTAAAATAGCTTTCTTTGTACAAAATCACCTCCTACTTATGACATGATGCACAACAAATAAGAACAGACGTAGACCATTCAACCCCCTCAAACCTGACCCATTGGCTATCTAGTTGATCAAATATCTATCAAGTTCAGCCTTCACTGCTCTCTGGCCAACACATTATCAGATAAATCCTTATCTCAGTCTGAAATGGAAGAGGCCACATTTTCAAACATTCTACAGTTCCCCTAGTTCGACACACCCACTCGTGGGGAGCCATCCTCTCAGCATCCACCCTGTCAAGTCCTCTCAGGGCCAGTTATGTCTCAATATGGTCATGTCTATATCTGCAGAACTTCAACGGTTATACATCCAAACTGCACAACATTCCCACATAGGATGAACTCGTCATCCCAGGAATCAACTGAGTGAAATATGTCCATATACCTTCTCATATAATTAAATTCTTTCTGAGGTAATGAGATTTAAAAAGCCTTATACAGTCCTCCAGCTGTTATCTCAGTAAAACTGAACAGCTGCAGTGACGCTTCCTTCATGGGTGACTCCTTGCAAGAAACACTAAAATTGAGACAAGAGCTAGGGACACTTGATTTTTTAAGTCTTAAATAAGGCAACTTTGATTGGTTACAAAGATGAAGAGATTTTTCTCCTTTTCTCAGAGTGCTGTGAGACATAGAATTACAGATTAGAATCCTTACAGTGTGCAAGATGGCATGTTGCCCCTCAAGTCTGCGCTGACCTCAGGCCTAGCACCCCCACAATATCCCTGCATTTCTCAGAGCTAATCCAAATAACTTGCACAATCCTTATCACTCTGGGACAAATGTACCATGGCCAATCATCTAACCTGCACATTTTCGGACTGGAGTACTGAGTAGTAACCCATGCAAACACAGTGAGAATGTGCATACTCCACACAGACTGTTCACTCAGACTGGAATCAAGCCCATGTCCCTGGCACTGTGAGGCAGCAGTACTAGCCATTAAGGTACTGTAACCTTACCTCCACATTAATATATAATTTGTTTGCTTGCCTTCCTCACAGTTAATGCAGTGATGATCTTCTTGCTGCTTGATAAAGATTATGGATTGTCTCCATGTGATACCCGTTACCTAGTGGCCATGGTAGTGGCAGGTCGACTGGTCGTTATCCTCAACCTGATATTGAGACACATTCTGATTGTTTATTGAGAACACGACAGTTTCCTGTGGGACATCCCCATGTGCAATATCTATGCCGTACTGCTTTATATCGGTCGGACGGTCTTGTCTGATTTGCCATCACTTTCACCTTCGATTGATTTGTGGCCATTTGTTGCCAGAAGCTGAATTTATATATTGCAGTTCGAAAACTGTTCTGGGAACAGCGACTCCTCTGAGCTGTTTAAAGAACATCTGGTATTTTATCTTCCCAGCTCAGTATTGGCTGGATAACGCCCCCTGGCTTTGTGATGTAACAATCGGTGTTTATTACTCTTGAGTCTGGATCATAATTGAATTCCTCCACCACATTCTAAACCGACTTTCCAATTTCCCCTGATTCTGCTGCTCAATGTATCCATCATCAGACACATTTTACTGACCAGCAGAGCCCACTGGAGACCAGTGGAGAGTCTCACAGGACACCGAGATGCAAAGGCTGAAGTAAATCCATCTTGCAACTGTCACTGTTAACAATTTATTCGATATAGAACCAAATGTTTGTGATAGGCTGTTGGTCTACGAATCTACATGAATTCTGCTGGAATATGGATTCATGCTGCAGTTTCTCAGTTGCTGCACAGCATTTTTGCCTTTAACCTGACAAAGTTCAGGCAGCAACTGAAGAAGGTGCTGAAATATCCCTTCACTTAAATGAATGAATGAATCAATCAGATTCACTCAGTGTGTACTTATTGGGCCGAACAGTCTGTTTCCACACTGTAGGGATTCTATGAGCACAACAGATGTGTCAGTGTTGGACTGGGGTGGCCAAAGTTAAAAATCACACAACACCTGTTTATAGTCCAACGGGTTTAATTGGAAGCACTAGCTTTTGGGAGCTTCATCGGGTAGCTAGTGGGGCAAGATCATGGAACACAGAATTTACTATAAATTCGGTGTCCTGTGATCCTGCCCCACCAGCTACCTGATTGAGGAGCAGCGTCCAGTCAGTCCAGGTTTTTCTCGTTTCAATTCAAATTCACAGCAATGAAGCAGCCTATCACAATGGGAACAGACTGAGGACAGGTGACTGAGGTCTCAGTGGGGAGCACTTTTGGGGCCAGTGACTAAAGTTCGTTTATTATTAAAGTAGCAATTGTTTTTTGTGTGGGAAATCATGTCACGCGAACTTGACTGATTCTTTTTTGAAGAAGTAACAAAGAGGATTGATGAGGGCAGAGCGGTGAAGGGGATCTGTATGGACTTCAGTAGGGTGTTTGACAAGGTTCCCCATAGGATATTGGTTAGTAAGGTTAAATCATATGGAATACAGGGAGAATTAGCCATTTGAATTGGCTCGAAGGCAAGAGGTGGTGGTGTAAGGTTGCTTTCCAGACTGGAGGCCTATGACCAGTGGTGTGCTACAAGGATCAGTGTTGAGTCCACTGCTTTTAATCATTTATAAAAATGATTTGGATGCAAACGTAGTAGGTATAGTTAGTAAGTTTGCAAGTGGCAACAAAATTGGAGGTGCAGTGGACAGTGAAGAAGGTTACCTCAGATTACAATGGGATCTTGATCAGTTGGGTCAATGGGCTGAGGAGTGGCAGTTGGAGTTTAATTTCGATAATGTGAGGTGTTGCATTTTGGAAAAGCAAATCAGAGCAGGACATGTCTACTTAATGGTAAGGGTGTGTTGCTGAACAAAGAGACATTGGAGTGCAGGTTCATAGTTTTTTGAAAGTAGAGTTGCAGGCAGATAGGATAGTGAAGAAGGCATTTGGTACACTTTCCTTTATTGGTCAGAGTATTGAATATAGGAATTGGGAGGTCATGTTGCGGCTGGACAGGACATTGGTTAGGCCACTTTTGGAACATTGCGTGCGATTCCTGTCTCCTTCCTATCGGAAGAATGTTGTGAATCTTGAAAGGGTTCAGAAAAGCTTTACAAGGATGTTGCCAAGGTGGAGGATTTGAGTTACAGGGAGAGGCTGAAATTGGCTGGGGCTGTTTTCCCTGGAGCGTCGGAGGCTGAAGGGTAACCTTCTCAAGTTTCATAAAATCATGAAGGGCATGGATCAGGACAAAGTCTTTTCCCTGGGGTGGGGGAGACCCGAATTGGAGGGCATACACTTAGGGTGAGAGGGCAAAGATATAAAATGACCTAAGGAGACAACTTTTTCACACAGAGGGTGGTGCGTGTATGGAATGAGCTGCCAGAGGAAGTAGTGGAGGCTGGTACAATTACAGCATTTAAAAGGCATCTGAATAGTAAGGTTTCGAGGGTTATGGGCCAAGTGCTGGCAAATGGGCCTAGATTAGGTTAGGATATCTGGTTGGCATGAATGAGTTGAACTGAAGGGTCTGATTCCATGCTGTACATCTGTATGACTCAGTGCAGTATAACAGAGCACGCAGGGCTCCCTTAGTGACAACAGGTGAGTGTTTGCACTGTGGTGATATTTGCACTGTAAATCTACACATCTGTACATGATAAACACCTCAACGTACAGAGACCAGGAGGGCAATCTGTCAAGACTTGAATTCTCTAACCAGAGACTGTGAGAACGAGAACATTTCTGGGAGGCATGGTAGATGAATGTAGCTTTACAAATCAAAACACGTGTATCCTTCAGTTCCTTTGTTTAAAAAAACTTTCTAATTTAAACTGAATAACAGTTCCAGTATCCACTGCCATTTGTGGAAGAGAGTTCCAAACCTCTCCCATCCTTTGTGTGTAGAAGTGCTTCCTAACATTCCTCCTGAACGTTCTGACTCTCATTCTCAGACTGTGCCCCCTTGTTAGAGAATTACCAGCCAATGGAAATCGTTTATCTTTTTCTATTAATGTCTTGGAGGACTTCACTCAGATCATCCCTTAAACTTCAAGATTCTTGTGAACACAGGCTTCATTTGTATAATAAAAAAAAAATTGTTCAGCAGGTCTGGCAAGCATCTGTGTGAGAGAAAACAGAGTTAATGTTTCTAGTCCGGAAACCCTTCTTCAGAATTAAGTTGCACGATCTCTCCTCATAACGTCAGACCATATGAAACCAGAATAAATGACAGAATACTAAAGTCAGGACATTCTGCAGCAGCAGTGAATTTGGGAGTCTCTGTCAATGGAAAATTGTACCAAGAATGCTGCTCACTGGATTGTTATCACTGTTCTGGGGTCTGGATATGGCTGAGCAATCAATGAGGTGGCAACGTTGTTGTTCAAAAGATAAAACCAGAGAGCAGATCAGCAGCAGATTAAACTAAGTCCAAATGTCTTTATGCCACACCACGAACGCCAATAATAGCAAGGATGGTGTAAAATACCTTCTCCACCTGCTGAGTTGGTCAATGCATTTTTCCATGTGAGGTGATCTGCCCCTTCAGACAGCTGACAAGCACCTTGTTTGAAACTCTGGGCTGATGCATTCCCAGAGATGCTGCCTTATACTGTCTGAAAGCTCCTTTGGGAGATTGACATGACAGCATTGCTAAGCTTTGTGTCAAAACTCTGACAATGAACAAATTAATTACAATAACAAGTGTAATCCCGATTATGAAGGAGCGTTGCTGTTCAGTACATCTTAATGAAATAACAAAAAACAGAATCTGGAATCTGCCAGCAATAATGCTGCCTGCTCAAATACTGTGAGCCCCATCATGAGATCAGAAATGATTTCAACCAATGCTGCATCGAGCCAGTTTATTCCATGTGTGAAAATATATCTCAGAGCTGTTCTTCTGTTCTCTAGAGTAGGAGCGGCCCTCGTTAAACTAGAGCATTTCACTCACTGATGGAAATGTGATTCTTCTTACACACTAAATGTGTGCATTACTGCCGAGGTCAGCATTTATTCCCCATCCCTAATTGCCCAGGGTCTGGTTGTACTTGAAGGGCTTTCCTGGAGGAAGAGGATTGAGTGAACAAGATGGGCTTCCAACAATGGAGGTATCACTGACGTCACTCTTATTGTCACTCTCCATCCTTCCCAAAGGGCAACTAGGGACGAGTAATAAACGCTGGCCCAGCCAGTGATGCCAACATCCCATCAATGGATAAGAATGAAGTGATAACACTGGGAGATCCATCTACCTTCTAGCCCCTGGTCTGTAGTCATCAGGATCATACCCATGTGTTGGGATATGTGCCTTTTCCAAACTACAATCATAACCTCTGGTATCCCAGGATACATCAAGGTGAGTGCAGTTAGGACCACAGCTTGATTTGAGAGGAGCCAAATTCATGGATGGCAGGCTATGGGCATATGATGGTATGGCCTGTTCCTTCACATTTACTTAAGAGTGTTCCCTGTCAATGTCCCCTCCATCTCCACAATATGTGGGAGGAAGATATGATAAGCCATCTAAATACATTTTTTTTATATAATTCCATTAATTTGGACGTTATCCGAACTTTGTCACTTGGGATAATTAAAATCCCGTGCACTGAGAGTGTCCTTGCAGTTGCCATTAAACCAGACCTTGGTGAGCTGCTCTAATTGGGGGTGGATGGTGGGTCAGTGGTCAGCATTCACTCACAGCACCAGGGACACGGGTTCATTTCCAGCCTTGGGTGACTGTCTGTGTGGAGATTGCACATTCTCCCCGTGTCCGCACAGGCCAAAGATGTGCAGGTTAGGTGAATCAGCCATTCTAACTTGTCCATAGTGGCAGGTGCATTGTCAGCGGCAAATATAGGGTAGTGGAATGGGTCTGAGTGGATTACTCTTCGGAGAGTCGAAGTGGACTTGTTGGACTGAAGAGCCTGTTTCCATACTATAGGGAATGTGAGTTAAACTAACAGCGAGAGATATTTGTGTGGCTCTTCTCCTGGAACAAATGTTTACACTGCTTGACACAAATTTGCTATGGGGCTTTCCTTTGGCTGGCCTGTCTGAACTCCTCTTCATCCTGTTCCTGCAGATACTGGACAGGGTGTCCCAGCAATGATGACGGTGGGCAACAAAACTGCATTCTGTGCAGTATCTACAGCACAGAGACCCAGAGATGGAGAGCAAAAGGAAGCCTGTGATTTTGCTCCTCACCATCTCTGGTACCTTCATCCTCCTGTTGTTCATCTATGTTTTAAGTTTCTTACATTATGTTATTCATGGAGTCCATCCTGAAGATTATTCGCCTTTCCTGCACAACTTCACAAAACTTGGTTATATGTTGCAGACCCTAAGTTGGTGCACAAAAAATGTATTTATGTAGCAACATCTACTTGGTTCAGAGTGAAGATCAGTAGAGTCATAGAGATGTACAGCATGGAAAAAGACCCTTCGGTCCAACCCGTCCATGCCGACCAGATATCCCAACCCAATCTCGTCCCACCTGCCAGCACCCGGCCCATATCTCTCCAAACCCTTCCTATTCATATACCCATCCAAATGCCTCTTAAATGTTTCAATTGTACCATCCTCCACCAGTTCCTCTGGCAGTTCATTCCATACATGTACCACACTCTGCGTGAAAAAGTTGCCCGTTGGGGTCTCTTTTATATCTTTCTCCTCTCAACCGAAAACTATGCCCTCTAGTTCTGGACTCCCCGACCCCAGGGAAAAGACTTTGCCTATTTACACTATCCAAGCCCCTCACGATTTTGTATACCTATATAAGGTCACCCCTCAGCCTCTGACAATCCAGAGAAAACAGCCCCAGCCTGTTCAGCCTCCCCCTATAGCTCAAATCCTCCAACCCTGGCAACGTCCTTGTAAATCTTTTCTGAACCCTTTCAAGTTTCACAACATATTTCCGTTCGGAAGGAGACCAGAATTGCACGCAATATTCCAACAGTGGCCTAACCAATGACCTGCACAGCCGCTGTTTTGAAATGAGAAATTGTGGCAGGTGATTACATGATATTATCAGAACCCACTAACCAAAC
Source organism: Chiloscyllium plagiosum (assembly GCF_004010195.1). NCBI lineage: Eukaryota > Metazoa > Chordata > Chondrichthyes > Orectolobiformes > Hemiscylliidae > Chiloscyllium > Chiloscyllium plagiosum. The sequence continues at coordinate 13,389 of NW_025214811.1, read as the reverse complement.
AAATGGCTGGCCTCTACTTTTCAACATCAAGCTTCCAGTTTCTTTGGGCTGCTTATCCATTGTAGTCTCATCAGAAATTTCCTGCCATTGGTTACGACGCAGAGGTCGAAACTCTCTGGTAATTAAACCAAACACCAAGATAGTCTTGGTTCACACTGTAATCTGTTAAAATATGAGGCACAGAGAACTCCAAAATAACATTATTTAAGGAAAATAACAATAATTTTCTTAACTCTAATAGTAAACACTAAACAACAACTGTTCACAAATCCAAGTCCCCCCTTTTTAACTACTTAGTATCTGACTCCAACTGCACAAAAATACACTGTTCCAATTATTAAACTGGATACTTATCAAGCATTGCATTAACTTAATCTCAAGACCAAATAGCTTCCTCTGTTTTCACTCTCTGGCTGCTGATCTCGCTGGGTCGTCTTGTTTCTTTTTTTCACTGTGAGAAGGTTTCACGTGAAAAGGTGCCTTTGGTAGAAATTGATTTCTAATTTCTTGGAGAGGAAGATGCGAGATGGGCATTTAGCTCTTGGGCTCGACAGCAGTTGCTCGCTATTCGATGGCAGTTGCTGTCCCTCATACTTTCAAAATGTCGGGTTTATATAACACACATTATAACTGATCAGATTACTTACAGTGTGGAAACAGGCCCTTCGGGCCAACAAGTCCACACCGACCCGCTGAAGCGCAACCCACCCATACCCCTACATTTATCCCTTACCTTACACCATTTAGCATGGCCACTTCACCTAAATTGCACATCTTTGGACTGTGGGAGGAAACCGGAGCACCCGGAGGAAACCCACGCAGACATGGGGAGAACGTGCAAACTCCACACAGCCTGAGGCGGGAATTGAACCCAGGTCTCTGGCGCTGTGAGGCAGCAGTGCTAACCACTGTGCCACCGTGCCGCCCACATGACTCATTAAATTCTTATAATCAGTTTCAAGGTGTCCAAAAAATCAAACCAAGTGGTTTCTGGTATCCTGGGCATAATTTAAACTAATTGGGTAAATTGGAATTGTGGTCAAAACAGCAACCAAACCTCAGATAATTGGAACATGTATCTATTTTGGAAAAGCTCCTCTCTTTGCTGGCAACCGTTGCTGTACTGGAAATTCAAAAAGCACTTTCGATCTTGCAGTGAACATACACTCTGTTGACTTTGGAACAATATAGATTCGTTAGTTACAGTTCCAGATACAAACTGTACATTCATCTGTACTGTCACCAAAAAAACAGATTCACCAACACTGCAACAACCGGCTCGCTGACTTTTCCCTACTCAACACTGCAATCTCCCCCTCCCTGACAGATCCCTACCCAACACTGCACTCACCCCCTCCCTGACTGATCCATATCCCACATTGTAATCACCCCCTCCCTGACTGGTCCCTACCAAACACTGCAGGGTCCCCCCCCGACTGATCCTTACCCAACACTGTAATCACCCCCTCCCTGACTGATCCCTCCCAAACACGACAATCATGCCCTTACTGATTAATCCAGTCTTAACACGGTAATCTGCTCCTCGCTGACTGATCTCTACCCACTGTGTATTCTCCCTATCCATGACTGATCCCAATTATGTAATCTACACCTTCCTGGCAGACCTCTGCACAACACTTCAATCAACCACTCCCTCACAGATCCCTACCCAACAGTGTAATCACCCCGTTCCTTGCTGATCCCGACACAAAACTGCAATAATCCCCTCACTGACTGACCCCTACCCAACACTGTAATCACCCCTCACCTCACTTACTGATCCATACCCATCACTACACTCAATCCCTCCCTGACTGATGCCTACACAATAAAGCAATCTCCTCCTCCATGACTGATCACTACCCCACACTGCAATCACCCCATTCCTGACTGATTCCTATCCAACACAGTAATCTCCCTCTCTCTTATTGATCCCGATCAACACTTTAATCTCATCCTCTCCAGCTGATCCCTACCTAACACTGCACTCACCCACTCCCTGACTGATCCCTCCCAACATTGCAATCTCAGCCTGCCTGACTCATCACTACCCAACACTACATTCGTCCCCTCACTGAATGATCCCGGCACATCACTGAATCAACCACTCCGTGACTGATCTGGACAAAGTAAAGTAATCACCCCCTTCCTGACTGATCCCGAACCAGCATTGCAAGCACCCCCTTCCTTAGTGTTGCCTACTCACCCCCCCCCCCGCCCCCGGAAATTTAGATCGCATGGAATCCAGGGGGCGTTGGCAAAGTGAGTACACAATTGGCTTGATGGTAGAAAGCAGAGGGTAACAAGGTAAAAACAATGACAGCAGATGCTGGAAACCAGATTCTGGATCTGTGGTGCTGGAAGAGCACAGCAATTCAGACAGCATCCGACGAGCAGCAAAATCAACGTTTCGGGCATACGCCCTTCATCAGGAATAAAGGCAGAGAGCCTGAAGCATGGAGAGATAACCTAGAGGAGGGTGGGGGTGGGGGGAAGTAGCATAGAGTACAATAGGTGAGTGGGGGAGGAGATGAAGGTGATAGGTCA
>NW_025214811.1:3288-10809 GCF_004010195.1 Chiloscyllium plagiosum | reverse complement strand
GGAAGATGAGGCGTTCTTCCTCCAGGCGTCTGGTGGTGAGGGAGCGGCGGTGAAGGGTTCACCTGCAGACACTCACTCTGTCAAACACACACACACACTCTCACTCCATCAAATACACTCTTTCTCTCTCTCTCACACACACACACACATTCCTTTCTCTCTCACACACACACATTCAGGCGGACACATACTCAAACACATAATCTCTCTCTCACACACACATTCCTCTATCACACACAAACACACACTCAGACAGCTACATACACAAACACATAATCCCTCTCTCATGCACGCAGACACAAAGAGATACACACATGCACTCTCTCTCACACAGTCGGACACACACTCACTCTCTGTCTCTCTCTCTCTCACACACACAGAGATACACACACACACAACCACAATTACTGTACAAACGTGGAGGAATGTTCGATGGAGAGATTACTTCTCCTAGGACTGATCTCGCATGATGACTGCTCTGGAGAGACAGACAGCAACTGCAAATGACTTCCTGTGCACCATTTCTTGCCTCGACAGAGTTGGTCTGTTTGTGTGGCTGCTTTTCTGAAGCATCTCCAAGCAACAAGTGACCATAGATTGACAATAGTTTTCCTCCAATCCATGTTTAAGACACATGGTGTAGTTAGTTTTCACTGATTGTTTAAAAAGATCTGAATCTTCTAAAATGGAAGTAGCCTCCATCCCAAATTACGACACCAGCGTACCTTGCAGACCCTGAGGGAATAATCATTGAAGTGTATCTGTACCTTCCAACATTCTACATCTTGTACCGCCAGATAGTTCTCCCTCATACCTCAGAAAGCACCACTCCATTGTATTTACCCCCAAGGTCCCTCAGTGGGCGGCACGGTGGCACAGTGGTTAGCACTGCTGCCTCACAGCGCCAGAGACCCGGGTTCAATTCCCGACTCAGGCGACTGACTGCGTGGAGTTTGCACATTCTCCCTGTGTCTGCGTTCGTCTCCTCCGGGTGCTCCGGTTTCCTCCCACTATCCAAAGATGTGCAGGCCAGGTAAGTTGGCCATGCTAAATTGCCCGGATTTTTTAGTTGTAGGGGTATGGGTGGGTTGCGCTTCGGCGGGTCGGCGTGGACTTGTTGGGCCAAAGGGCCTGTTTCCACACTGTCAGAAATCTAAATCTAAGACAGTACCTCCACAAAACATTCACACGCTCAACACCTCAGAACATAGCCCAGCCCAACCCTCAGACTGCGTTCATCCACAAACCACTTCAGACTGTAAGGACCCACATTCACCGCAGTCCAAGATTGGAGCCCTTGTCCCCAGAACATTATTGGGTCTCTGGATTAATCAGGACCACACCGACCATCTGAAAAGCATCCCACCTACCCTCACATTCTCTATTCTATCCCTGTAATGCTGCATTTCCCATGTACACCCCACCTAACCTGCACATATTTGGACTGTGGGAAGAAACCGGAGCACCCGGAGGAAACCCACAGATACAGGGAGAATGTGTAAACTCCACACAGACAGTCGCCGGGAGCTAGAATCAAAGTTGCGTCCTTGGGCTGTGAGGAAGCAGTGCTAACCCACTAAGGCACCGTGCTGACCTCTCTCCCTGGATGTCATGTCATCTAACCTTTTACGAAGCAGTCTCCCTTGTGAAACCTTCTCTTCTGTCTTCTCGGTCAACCCTTCAAAAACTCTATCAAATTGGACAAACCATTTCCACAAGCCATGCTGACCATGCCTAATCAATTCTTGCTTTTATTAATGCATGTAAATTGTCTCTCAGAATGCCCTCCAACAGCTTACCCACCATTGACCTCAGGCTCACAGCTCCATAGTTCTATAGCTGTTCCTTGCAGTCTTACTTCAGTAATGGCACATCATTAGTCAACCTCCAGTCTTCAGGCACCTCACCCGTTGCCACTGATCAGTCCATCTGACAAGGTCATCTCCATCCTTCTGTAACCTAAGGCTATCCTTCTCAGTATTTATCACGCAAACAATCTTCATATCATTCATGAACCCACTGATTAACCATCCACCATTCAAATCTAAATCCTTTCTATCAGCCACACCAGCAAGACCCCAACACTAACTTCAGTGAGAGAGGAATGGACAGAGATTGCTAATTGGGCCATCACTGTCTGCTTCCTGCCACTCAGCATTCTGCACCAAATTCCTTGGATCTAGAGTTTTTATGTTCACTATCAGTTTCCAGTATGGGTCCTGATAAAAGCCTTACTGACCTCTAAGCAGACGATAGGAAAGTATTGCCCTTATTTACACACCTGGTCACCTCCTTAAAATGTGCAATTCCATTGGTCAGACCTGACATCCCCTTAACAGAACCATTCTGAACTCCAATCTCTTCATATGCTGATTAATTCTATCTCCTAAAATTGCTTCCAACATACGCCCCACCCACGATATTAGCCTGACTGGCCTGTAGCTGCCTGGTATATCCCATGTTCCTTCTTGAATAACGGTACCACATGGTCAGTCCGACGACACCTCTCCTGAGGGGATTTGAAAATGTTTGCAAGCGTACCTGCTACTTCCTCCATCACCTCATTCGGTAAACTGAGATATATTTCCACCGTCTTTGGAGATTTATTGGGTTTTAAGAAGGCCAGACCACTCAGAACCATCTCTTTCTATATATGTGCTAATTCATTTAATTGTATCCCAGAACATCTCCACGATTTCATATCAATCCTGTCCCAATGAGCATTGACAAAATGCATCCATTCACTATAGCCTCTGGGTCCATGCACAAATTATCACTGTAGCCCACAACCTACTCTTTTTCTCATTATCAAGTCACACTTAATGTCACTGTAAAATACTTTCAGATTTCTATTTCCCCTCTTAGCACTGCTGTCTCCCAGGCAATTAGCCTGTGATACGATTTGGGGTGTGGGACGTCAGTCTGCATGTGGATTGGCATTGGGAAGCTCAGAAATAATGAAAACACGACTGTGCTGAGTGCGGCGCAGTGGGAATCATTTGGGATGAGTACAGGGAAGCTGAGGAATAAAACAAAAACTCAATCCTTGAGAAAAGAGGGGGAAGCTCTTCAGGTTCAATAACCAAATGAAGACGGTCTGTTTGAACAGTCTCTGTAATCTGGATGCGGGAATCATTGCTGAGCAGGGTATGAACGACACAGAGGCAGAAATGTACTGAACAATTTCAGATATTCCTCTTCGACCACAAGACATGGGAGCAGAAATTAGGCCATTCAGCCCATCTGATAGTGTGACACTCACTCAGTACTGACTCTCTTACAATGCAGGTGTCCCTCAGACTGATGCGCTGACAGTGTAGCGCTCCTCCAGTAATGACCCTCTGACAGTGTGGCACTTCATCAGTAATGACCCTCTGACACTGCAGCGCTCCCTCAGTACTGACCTTCTGACAGTGCAGCACTGCCCCCAGATTGACCCTCTGAAATTGCGGCAATCCTTCATTACTGACCCTTTCACAGCGCAGCACTCCCTCAGTAGTGACACTCTGTCACTGCGACACTCCCTTAGTACTGACCCTCTGACATTGCAGTGCTTCCTCCGTCCTGACCCTCAGACAATGCTGCACTCCCTCCATACTGATCCACTGACAGTGCAGCACTCCCTTGGTCCTGCATCCCTGGCAGTGAGGCACTCCCTCAGTACTCACCCTCTGACAGTGCAGCGTTCCCTCAGTACTGACCCTCTGACAGTGTGACACTTCCTCAGTACTGACCCTCTTGACAGTGCTGCACTCCCTCAGTACTGACACTCTGACAGTGTAGCGCCCCCTCAGTACTGACACTCTGACAGTGCAGCGTTCCCTCAGTACTGACCCTCTGACAGTGCGACACTTCCTCAGTACTGACCCTCTTGACAGTGCTGCATTCCCTCAGTACAGACATTCTGACAGTGCAGCACTCCCTCAGAACTGTCACGCTGACAGTGCAGCACTCCCTTGGTCCTGCACCCCTGACAGTGCAGCACTCCCTCAGTACTGAATCTCTGACATTACAACACTTCCGCAATATTGACTCACTAACACTGCAGCACTCTCTCAGTACTGACTCTCTGGCAATGCAGCTGGCCCTCAGTATTGACTGTCCGTCAGTGCGGCACTCCCTCAGTACTGAACCTCTGACAGTGCAGGTCACCCTCAGTACTGACGCTCTGACAGTGCAGCTCACCCCCAGAACTGACCCTCTGACAGTGCAGCGCTCCCTCAGTACTGACCCTCTGACAGTGCAGCACTCCCGCAGTACTCAACCTTTGACAGTGTAGCGCTCCTCAGTACAGATATTCTGGCAATGCAACAGGCCCTCAATACTGACTGACCAACAGTGAGGTGATCCCTCAGTCTTGACCCGCTGACAGCATTGTGATTCCTTAGTACTGACCCTCCGAGAATGAGCATTTCCTCAGAACTGACCCTCTGACAGTGTAGCACTCCCTCAGTACTGACCCTCTCACAGTTCAGTACTCTCTCAGTACTGACTGTTTGACACTTCAGCGCTTCCTCCGTCCCGACCCTCTGACAATGCTGAACTCCCTCGTACTGTTCTCTGACAGTGCAGCACAATCTCAGTATTGACCCTGTGACATTTCAGCACTTCCTCTGACAATGCTGCACTCCCTCAGTACTGACTGTCCGACAGTGCGGTGATCCCTCAGTACTGACCCTCTGACATTTCAGCGCTTCCTCCAGCCCGACCCTCTGACAATGCTGTCCTCCCTCAATATTGACTCTCTGGCAATGCAACAGGCCCTCAGTACTGACTGTCCGACAGTGCGGTGATCCGTCAGTACCGATCCTCTGACAGTGTGAACCTGACTCCGTACTGACTCTCTGATAGTGCAGCTCTCCCTCTGAACTGACCCTCTGACAGTGCAGCTCCCCCTCTAAACTGACACTCTGACAGTGCAGCAATCCCTCGGTCTAGCATTCCTGACAGTACAGCACTCATTCAGTACTGACCGTTTGGCAGTGTAGAGCTCTCTCAGTACTGAACCACTGAGAGTTCAGTGTTCCCTCAGTACTGACCCCTGACAGCACAGCACTCCCTCAGTAATGATCCTTTGATACTGTAGCACTCCCTCAGTACTGAACCTTTGACAGTGCAGAAACCCCACAGTACTGACTCTCTGACAGTGCAGCATTCCCTCAGTTCTGACCCTCTGCCAGTGTGACACTCCCTCAGCACTGACCCTCTGACAGTGCAGCACTTGCTCAGTGCTGACATTCTGACCTTGCAGCACTCCCTCATTACTGACTCGTTGACAGTGTAGCACTCCCTCAGTACTGACCCTCTGACATTGCAGCAATCCCTCAGCACTGACCCTCTGACAGTGCAGCTTCCTCAGTACTGACCCTCTGACAGTGTAGCCCTCCCTCAGTACTGACCTTCTGACAGTACAGCACTCCCTTAGTACTGACCCTCCGACAGTGTAGCACTCATTCACACTGACCCTCTGACAGTGCAGCACTCGCTCAGTACTGACCCTCCGACAGTGTAGCACTCCCTCAATACTGACCCTCTGACATTGCAGCACTCCCTCAGTACTGACCCTCTAACAGTGCAGCTCCCTCAGTACTGGCCCTCTGACAGTGCAGCACTCCCTCAGTACTGACCCTCTGAGAGTGTTGCCCTCCCTCAGTACTGGCCCTCTGACAGTGCAGTACTCCCTTAGTACTGACCCTTTGACAGTGCAGCACTCTCTCAGTACTGACCCTCTGACAGTGTTGCACTCCCTCGGTACTGACCCTCATTTTTTCTTGTGGAAATTTCGGGACTATTCAGAGGCATAGAGTCACAGAGGTGCACAGCTTGGAAACTGACCCTCCTGTCCAACTCGTCCCTACGAATCAGATATTCTCATCTCATTTCGCTCCATTTGCTAACACTTGGCTGACATCCCTCTAGACCCATCCTATTCACATAGTACTGAGGGAGTGCCTTTTAAATGTCACAATTGTACCAGCCCTCATCACTCCCTCTGGCAGATTCCTGCGTGCCCTTGTATAAGTGCTCAAACATTCATACTGTCGATGCAAACTCTAATAAACACCAACCTACGAAAGGCTATCATTGTCATTTTCAACCCACCCTTTGATTCTTCATTATGCTGATTTGAACAGAGGTCAAGAAACATCTTAGTGACCATCCACCGTGACTCTGTAATAAAACTTATTTTCAAATGTGGCTTGCATGTGATTACCACACCCTCTAATAGTTGCCTGGAATGTGGGGGTGAACTGTACTTTCCTGCTCCAGTCCTTTGGTGACCCATAGTGATGTTAGGGCGGGAGCTCCAGGATTTTGACCTGAACCATGTAAACAGCTCTCTTACTAGAGTGCCCTTTTAAAATTGGGAAGTTATTGTAGACCAGGAGACCCGAAAGCTGCAGTCTTGTCAGAGAGAGAGGACTGGTGGGTTACACACCTCAGGTGAGGGGCGAGGTTGAGAAGCTGGGGCCTTCATGGTAATTTCAGACATGATAGAGATTGAGCCAGCAATGTTGGCATCACAAACCAGTCAGCTGAGGAAACTGATAGCAGAGAAATTCTATCCCTTTAATAGAGCAAGCTTGAGAATTGAACACTAAAGTCAACTTGTACGGACAGGCTGGAGACCTGAAACATCAACACAGAGATTGCTGAAGAAACTAAGCACGTCCGGAGAGGAAGAAAGAGACAGAGAGAGAATTCACCTTTCAATCCAGTGATGTCTGCGGGAAAGTTCCTTCAGAACAGACCGTTTTGAGGAAGGGTCACTTGAAATGCAAATTGTTCCTCTCTCTCTTCACCGTTGCTGCCTGATCTGCTGAATTTCCCCAGCCATCTGTTTGCTTGAGAATTTGATCTGACCTGATCCAAGTGCCACTGAGTAATTCAGTCTGTGTTCAATGCCCTGAGGCTGCTTCTACTGAAAGTTAACAAACAGGTTTAAGGCTGTGTAAGGTATTGTATTCGGAGGGAGGGGTACATGGGAACAGATACAGAACACAGGCACTTCACAAAGATCCTTCTCAATTTAACTTTGTGATATTAATTCAGAAGGAACAGCTCAGACCTAACATTTCAGTTAATCAGCCAAGGGGAGTATATATGTCATGACAAAGACTTGTTGTAAAGACTGTACAGAACCGAACTTCAGTGACTATGTTTGTACGTAAAGTTGTTTTTAGTGAGTAAAGTCTCTTTTTGAAATTGATATGAATAGTTTTTCGAGCGGGATAAGCATCTTTAGCTTGTGGAGGCATTGCCCTTGTCCCTAATCTTTCTTAAATAACCGTTAGACAAGTTAGATACTCCCCGGTTACAGACATCAAACAGTCATCAACGGGGAGGAGATGGTGGGATTGTCACGGGGGCTCAGTGTTGCCTGACCCCACCCGGGGTTCGATTCCAGCCTCGGGCGACTGTCTGTGTGGAGTTGGCACATTCTCCCCGTGTCAGCCTCCGTGTGCTCCAGTTCCCTCCCACTGTCCAAAGATGTGCAGGGAAGGTGGATTAACCAGAGGA
>NW_025214811.1:0-2905 GCF_004010195.1 Chiloscyllium plagiosum | reverse complement strand
CATTCCATGCTCTCACAACTCTCTGTGTAAAGAACCCGCCTCTGACATCCCCTCTATACTTTCCACCAAACAGCTTAAAACTATGACCCCTCATGTTAACAATTTCTGCCCTGGGAAAAAGACTCTGGCTATCAACTCTATCTATGCCTCTCATTATCTTGTACACCTCAATTAGGTCCCCTCTCCTCCTTCTTTTTTCCAATGAGAAAAGTCCGAACTCAGTCAACCTCTCTTTGTAAGATAAGTCCTCCATTCCAGGCAGCATCCTGGCAAACCTCCTCTCAACCCTCTCCAAAGCATTCGCATCCTTCCTAAAGTAGTGCGACCAGAACCGGACACTTCATTCCAAGTGCGGTCTAACCAAACTTTTATAGAGCTGCAACAAGATCGGACGACTCTTAAACTCAATCCCCCTGTTAATGAAAGCCAAAAGACCATATGCTTTCTTAACAGCCCTGTCCACTTGGCTGGCAATTTTAAAGGATCTATGTACCTGCACACCAAGATCCCGCTGTTCCTCCACACTGCCAAGAATCCTTTCCTTTATCCTGTACTCAGCTTCCAAATTCGATTTTCCAAAATGTATCACCTCGCATTTATCCAGGTAGAACTCCATCTGTCACTCTCAGCCCATCTCTGCATCCTGTCAATGTCACGCTGCAGCCTTCAACAGTCCTCTATACAGTCAACGACACCTCCAATCTTTGTGTCGTCTGCAAACTTGCTGACCCATTCTTCAATCTCCTCATCCATGTCATTAATAAAAATTACAAAGAGCAGAGGCCCAAGAACAGAACCATCGACTTCCAGGCAGAATACTTTCCTTCCACTACCACTCGCTGTCTTCTGTAGGCCAGCCAATTCTGTATCCAGACAGCTAAATTTCCCTGTATCCTATTACTGCTCACCTTCTGAACGAGTCTACCATGGGGAATCTTATCAAATGCCTTGGTGAAGTCCAGATACACCATATCCACCGCTCGTACCTCATCAACCTGTCTGGTAACACCCTCAAAGCACTCAATACGATTTGTGAGGCATGACCTACCCCTCACAAAACCGTGCTAACTGCCTTTAATCAAGCCATGCTCTTCCAGATGGTCATAAATCCTATCACTCAGAATCCTTTCTAACATGTTGCAGACGACAGAAGTGAGACTGACTGGTCTGTAATTGCCAGGGAATTCACTACTCCCTTTCTTGAAGAGAGGAATTACATTTGTCTCCCTCCTGTCCTCAGGTACAACTCTGGTTGTGAGCAAGGATGCAAAGATATTCTCAAGCGGCGTAGCAATCACATTTCTCGCTTCCCAAAGCAGCCGAGGACAAATCTGGTCTGGCCCTGGTGACTTGTCGATCTTAATGTTTGTCAAAATTTTCAGCACATTAGCTCCCTCAATCTCTATCCGTTCCAGCATGCCTACCTGTTCCTCAATGGTATCATTAATTACAAGGACCTTTTCTTTCGTAAAGACAGAAGCAAAAAACTCATTTAGGGCTTCCCCTACCTCCTCAGACTCTATACATCAGTTTCTTATGCTATCGCTGATCGGCCGTACTCTTTCTTTGATCATTCTCTTATTCCTCACATAAGTGTAAAATGCCTTTGTGTTCTCCCTAATCTTTCCTGCCAAGCCTTTATCGTGCCCCCTCCTGGCTCTCCTCAGACCATTTTTCAGCTCCTTCCGCGCCTGCCTGTAATCCTCTAGAGCTGAGCAAGAACCTTGCTTCCTCCACCTTACGTAAGCTGCCTTCTTTCTTTTGACGAGAAGCTCCTCCGGTCTCGTCATCAAAGGTTCCTTTATCTTACCCCTTCTGGCCTGTCTCAGAGGGACACATTTATGCATCACTCGCAACAATTGTTCCTTAAACAGTTTCCACATGTGTACAGTGACCTTTTCCATGGAACAATTACTCTCAGTCCATGCTTCCCAACGCACGTCTGATAGTATCATAGTTTCCTTTTCCGCAATTAAATATCCTCCCATTGTGTCTGCTTCTCTCCTTCTCCATGGCTATGTAGAATGTCAGGCAGCTGTGGTCACTATCACCAAAATGCTCCTCCACCGCAAGATCTGACACCTGCCCCGTCTCATTGCCGATCACCAAATCCAAAATGGCCTCTTCCCTCTTCCGCCTGACAACGTACGGAGTTCGGAAACCCTCCTGAACACACTTTACAAAAACAGCTCATTCCAAAGCATCTGCTGGAAGGAGGTTCCAATCAATATTGGGAAAGTTAGTCACACATTACAACTTCCATTCACACTTTCCCAAAATCTGCCGACCTATGCTTTCTTCAATCTCCCTGCTTCTATTGGGGGGCCTGTATTTAACCCCGAATGAGGTGATTGCTGCCTTACCATTCCTAATTTCCACCCATACTGACTCAGTAGGCAGACCCTCCTCAATAATGGTAACTTCTGTAGCTGTAATACCCTCTCTGACGAGCAATGCTACACCCCCTCCTCATTTTACCTCCTCCCTATTCTTTTTAAATGTTCTAAACCCTGGAACATTCAGCAACCACTCCTGCCCCTGAGAAACACACGTCTCTGTTGTGGCCACAACATCATAGCTCTAAGCTCATCACTTTTATTTACATTTTCCCCAGTATTACCGAGCACAGTGAATCCGATTTAGGGGAGGGGGCGGGGAGGGGTGCATGGTGTCTCAGTGGTTAGCATGGCTGTTTCACAGTACCAGGCACACGGATTGGGGGACAGGGGAGGAGCTGGGTGCATGGTGTCTCAGTGGTTAGCATGGCAGTCTCACAGTACCAGGGACCCAGTTATCGTCTCTCAGTGTATCACGGCTGTCTCTCAATACCAGGGACCCGGTATGAGGGGAGGGGGAGGGGGCATGGTGTCTCAGTGGTTAACACATCAGTCTCAAAGTTCCAGGG
>NW_025214810.1:48866-51667 GCF_004010195.1 Chiloscyllium plagiosum | reverse complement strand
GGCAATAGCCCACTGCACCATCACAAAACCACTAATGCTGGCAATTGATTGATTGCTTCTGCTGGTGCCATCCCTTTGGTTGTTGGTGTGGCATTGCTACAAGCAGGTGAGGAAAGATGATCCAGCGCCTCTCTTTTTAATGTCCTCAGTTGGTCATAGCAAATATTTTTATTCCTTTTGCGTATATCAAACATCAATTGAAAATATAGTGAGCTAGTTCAAAACAAGGAGCTAATAAAGATGGTTATTGAGCAAAAACACAACATCAGCCAGTTACACAACTGCAGGTCATACGTTTAGCAAGTTTAACAAGGAGAAGGTGTCATGTACAGACAGAAAGGTTAAGGTTTGCACAATTTAAACATCCCTAACGCCACTATGGTGTTAGATTTTTAACATGAGGCAATAGTTGTTTAACTGTTTACTTGTAGAGTCATAGGGTTATCCAGCACAGAAACAGACCCCATGGTCCCACTCGAGAAAGTCAGGAGGACAGAGAGAGAGAGAGACTTCCGGTTATTATTGCACTCTCATTTTACCTTCTCTCTGTTCTGGTTTCTCTGTCAAGTAGCTATTGAAAATTATTCATTTGTACATTCTCAAGTCTAGCTTCATTGCCATTCTGAGGTGACAAACTGACAAGTGAGCATTTCAACTCCCATTATGTGAAATTACTATGTGAGGTTAAATTAAAACAAGAGATATGATTTTTTTATGCTGACTCAGTAGTTCAGTTTTAATGTTTTTAGTTAAAATAATAAATTCAGTAGAGACTCCACATTGATCTCCTGGACTTACATCAGTTTATGCTCACTTGCCTATCCCAGCAACTTTATGTCAATATTTATCTTTTTTTTAAAATGCATTTTAGTTTTTGAACTGTCTCATCTATAATAACGAGATGATGGAATTTGAACATTGATTACCACTATCAGAATGATGTATGAAAATCAGTGCAAGATGATGAAAGGAAACTATTATTAAATGCAGTACTTGCTTCAAAATAGATGAAAACCTTTGGTGTGCCAAGAAAGACTTTGTACCATGCACAGTCTGGTTCATTTTTGTTGTCCTGCACAATTTTGCATGAGATTCTCATAACAGATCAATAATAATCTTTTTGCAATCTTTAAAGGAGTTTTTTCCTGATAATTTCCTTTCATATATTCTAGGAGTAAGTTCCAGACCAGCAGTAATAACAGACAGAATGTCCATGGCTTTGTTTTGTTGCTCAGGCTCATTTGTTTACTCACGTCTGCTTTTTCGTTAAAATTAACAACCAGAGAAAATAGCTCCCCAATGGTTAAGGAAACACATTAAGAGGAAATTGTCAGTTGCTGATGATAGATTATTGTGGCCAGTGGGGAAATTCATATTACTGAGGAAACAATCCAACTAATTAATGTAATATGATGTAAAAATAAGTGTTAGCAAAAGAAGAACTAACTTTTTTTGCACTTTGTCAGAGAAAAAAATTCCTCCTGTGAGCTGTAATTCAACCTCAAAAGGTAACATCTAATTAATTTTGTTAGTATTGCAGCAGCCTTCAATATTGCCCCTAGGATAGTGCTTTACCACAGACATAAGTCATTTTCATTATATATTGGCTGTCCTCCAATATGATCATTAATGGAGATCTATTGTAAGTGGTACCAGCAATGATCTAATAAAGTTCCAATGGCTGAAACTGCAGGCACTTGAAGTCTCTTCATGTTCTGGAAAGAAAGTTGCAAAATTGATTGAGGAGAGCAGACAACCAGAGCTCTCTGTCAAGCAATGGTTTCCCTCAGGCTCAGGGGTTTCAATATTGTAATTGATGTCTGTGGAATGCGACCAAAATTCCATTTTGAGGATTGGCTGAGAGGCCAGACATTAATTCCTCTCTTGAGGCACCTGACTTCCTACTTGATTGATTGTTCTGGTCGTATGATATCTACAGTCAATTACACAGCATTCATTTACATGTTGTTAAGTGTTTCCAATGCTTACAGTTTCATTTTTTCAACATTAAACAGTCTGAACCATTTCTACTTCTTTTGTCATGCAACAAAAAGGAGTCAGGATTTGGAGATGCCGGTGTTGGACTGGGGTGTACAAAGTTAAAAATCACACAACACCGGGCTCAATCCTAACACACAGAATTTATAGCAAAAATTTGCAGTGTGATGTAACTGAAATTATACATTGAAAAATTGATTGTCTGTTAAGCCTTTCATCTGTTAGAATACAGTGATAGTTTCACTTCTTTCATGTGTAAATCACAAAACCCTTTTTTTTTTAAAAGTCGCATTCTCGGGTTAGCTGTTAACAATGGTGATAGCTAGACAATATGTTGAAGGTGTTAGCCCCCTGTGTTCTCTGTCTATGACCTGATGTTTAGATTGATTCTAATCTAAAAAGTGATATAACAGAGTTTTACATAAATTCATGTAGTTTTTGAGCTCAGAGTTCTACATGAATGTATGCAGTTTTTGAGCAAAGTGCAATGTAACTCTGCAAGTACAAATTCACCACACAAAATATATGTGTGCATGTGGGTCTTTGTCTGTCTGTGTATGTGTGTCTGTCTACAACCCTGTCACGGTGGATGCTGCAAGATGTGTCAGATTGTGGACACAGATACCACTATTACGCGTGAGGACACCTCCCACCTTGTACATGGCAGGAACTCATGTGACTCAGCCAACATTGTCTATCTTATACGTTGCAGGCAAGGATGCCCTGAGGCATGGGACATTGGGGAAACTGAGCAAAGGCTACGACAACAGATGAATGGGCACCGCACAACAATCAACAGACAG
>NW_025214810.1:38490-44193 GCF_004010195.1 Chiloscyllium plagiosum | reverse complement strand
CACCAACACATTTATTAATTCCTTATAGAATTCACTTGGGAATCCATCTGACCCCAGTGTTTGCCTCACCAACACATTTATTAATTCCTTATAGAATTCACTTGGGAATCCATCTGACCCCAGTGTTTGCCTCACCAACACATTTATTAATTCCTTATAGAATTCACTTGGGAATCCATCTGACCCCAGTGTTTGCCTCACCAACACATTTATTAATTCCTTATAGAATTCACTTGGGAATCCATCTGACCCCAGTGTTTGCCTCACCAACACATTTATTAATTCCTTATAGAATTCACTTGGGAATCCATCTGACCCCAGTGCTTTGCCACCTTGGAGATGTTTTATTGCATCCTGCACCTCCTGTATTGCCATAGGCCCATTCAACAGGAAACCCATTCCGCGTTTATACTAGGGAGGTGCAGGATCTCAAAAAAGGCCTGCATTCTCGCTGCACTGTGTTCATCTCCCTCTGACTGATATAACCCTGCAAAGTATTCCCTACATCTAACATTAATCTTAGTTAACTCACGGGTAACTGTGCCAACCTTCTCTCGAACAGACATGATAGATTGGGAAGCATTTTTCTTTCTAGCCAGATATCTACGTGGCTTATCTCCAAATTCAAACAATCTTTGTTGAGCAAAGCAGACCTTTTATTTCCCAGTGTGTGCAATGAGTTGGGAGCAGCCCGGAGAGCTGCAGCTTGACCAGTGAAGGCCTATTGTAATGTACTTCCTCAGCTATCTGCAGACGGGTCTCCAACATCTGTTGTTGCTCCTTCCTCTGCGTCCTTCTAGTCGTTGAATAAAAAATAATCAGGCCTCATAAATATGCCTTAGTGGCCTCCTACAGTATTTCCGGATTACTGGCCGTACCCGACTTGATATCCCAGAAGGCTCTGAACTCTTGTGATGTACTCAACAAATTTGCTTCCCTTGACAGGAATGGGTCAATGCACCAGTGCTGTGCATCCATTCCACCATTCTTGATTTTACCATCTAAATATACTGGCACATGGTGTGAGACATCTATATTGCCAATTTCACAAGCCAATGTTCTGTCCAAGCAATCCAATGGCATTAAAAAGTGTCAGTTCCCATGTGGTACTTATGTGGTTTTGAAGAGAAAGTAAAGTCTCTTCCATTAGGGCAGAGATGCCTCCACACTAATCCCAACTCCTCGCACATGCCCACCAACTGCTTCGGTTGCGCAGGTGTACCTGCCTGGCCCCTTGGCACCCTGTCTACCTCGGGATCTATTAGGCGATTAAAATCCCCTCCAATGACCATGCGGCGTACCCCAAGACTCATTAATTTAGCAACTGCATCAATTAGAAATTTAAGAGGGTGCACCGTAGGGACAGTACACATTCAGGATGCCATACTCTTCTCCATGTATTACAGCTTTAAGAATGACGGACAGTCCATGTTTGTCCTTAATTTGCTCAATACCTGCAAAGGTAGCTTCCTTCTTCCCAGTATAGCCACTCCTCTGCACTTGGAGCTAAAGGAGGAGAAGAATACCCTTATAAAGTCTGAAAACTGCTCCTATTAAAAACTAAGATAAATAAAAATTAACCACCACATATAACTTAAGCAAACGCTCAAATAACCCCCAATTATGTAGAGATCTCTTCTCCTCCCTCCCCAAACCCCACCATTGCCACCATCCTGGCTCCTTTCCACTGAGGCTGTGCCCCAAACGCCAGGCAATTCACAGATTGAACAAAACATGTTATTTACATTCTGAGAGTTAGCAATGGTTGCCCATCTCCCCTCACCCCTTCTCCATACATCTTAAGCACAGGTTTAGCCACCCCCAATCCAAAAACAAAAGGACAACAGTAAAGAAAAAGGCCCCACACAACATGTAACTGACCGATATACTAAATAATTCCAGTTTTTTGTCAAGGCAGTACGTATAAAGCCAATAACCACAAAAAAGGGGCAAAAAAGTAGCATTGTCTGTAATGATGTCCCTCCCAACTTCACCCCGACTCGATTTCTTTAATTCAGAGAATTCGCAAAGTCCTTCGCCTCTTCTGCTGAATCAAAATTATATATCGTCCCTACATGAGAGAAACGCAATACGGTCAGGGACCTCAAGGAATATTGTATATTCAGATCCCTTAATTTCCTCTTAACTTCATCAAATGTTCTTTTCTTAATCCAGGCTCCTGAGAAGTCCTGAAAATATATTATTCTTGAGCCTTTGTGCATTAAAGCCTGTGGATCTCTTCCCAGTCTTCTTGCTGTTTCAATCACGAACTGTTTTTCTTTATAATGCAGCAGGCTCACTAGGACCACGCGGGGCTGCGGGTCCGACCCGGACCTGCGCATTTCGATCCAGTGGGCCCGCTCCGCACTCAACAGGCCCAACTCCAACTCCAGCCCCAGGAATCCAATAACGTCTTCGCCTTCCTCGCATTCCGGAAGACCCAGGAGCTGTAAGATATTTCTTCTACTTTAGTTTTCCAGGTCGTCCACTTGCTCCTGAAGGAATAAGGTCTTCGCCTTCCTCGCATTCCGGAAGACCCAGGAGCTGTAAGATATTTCTTCTACTTTAGTTCTACTTCAGGAGCAAGTGGACCAGGTCGTCCACTTGCTCCTGAAGGACCCGAACCTGGTCTTCCAGCGTTTGGATCCTTCCTCCTGAGACCTCCGCCACGTTCTCCGATGCCACGGTCCTCTCCTCCGCTGCCTCTTCTCTTCGGGCCAACATTTGAATTACCTGCTCCATGCTTTTCCAGCGTGGCAGATAATGGTTCCACCGCTGCTCCAATCTTTTCTCAGAGTTTCGCAAACACCGAGAGTAACTGCTGCTGTCCCATTAAACCGAAAGGGTCTGCCCTGGGAGTTTGAGCAATGGCTCAAGGCGCCCCCGATGCAGTAGGGGAGTGCCCTGCCTGCTGCACCCCTGTCGGCCCCTTTCCTTCATTTGCTTTCATTCTGGTCCTAAAGCTGTCAAACCACAACTATAGCAGCTCCAGACGTTCAGTAAGTTTATATTAGCAATTGTTTTCTCCTACGGGTGGTTAATGAGGTGGGGGGAGGGGTAAAAGTCCACCTTGCCGGGGGTATGGCACAGAGCCCAGCACAGCAGACCACTCAAACCACCGCCATCTTGGATTTCCAAGAAAGTGGTTTTAAGACCAGTACAGAACAGCTACAGGGTCATACAGCACAGAAACAGACCCTTCGGTCCAACTGGTCGATGCTGACTATGTTCTCAAACCCAACCTGTCCCATCTGCCAGTGATTGGCCCATATCCCTCTGGACCTTTCCTATTCATGTCCATTTCCAAATGTCTTTTAAACATTGTTACTGAACATGCATCCACTACTTCCTCTGGACACCCATTCCAGACACAAACCACTCTCTGTGAGAAAAAAGTGGAGCTCTTCATGTCTTTTTAAAATCTTTCTCCTCTCCCCTACAAATCAAAATTTGCTCCCTAATCTTGAACGCCCCACCCTAGGGAAAGGACACCTGCCTTTCACCTCATCTGTACCCTTCATGATATTATAATCCTCTATAAGGTCACCTCTCAATCTCCTCTGCTCCAGTGAAAGAAAACCCAATCTATCCACCTGGATGTAGGTGTATTCATATTCAGTTATGATGTGTTCAATGTTGATGCAGGCTCAAATGGCCAACTCCTGCCCCCAATTCTCTCACACTGTGTTCAGGACAGCATTAGGAGATTGGGAAAGGGGAGGGATAGATATCTTGTTTGTTTTTATTTTTACAAAGCACTTGATTCCCACAAATAAAATCAACAGGTACAAGTACAGCACATGCAGTATTCCTCATTGCAGCTTCAAGGTTTTGTGTCCTCTTCTTCCGCGTTGGCTCCAGCATATTCGGCTTCCTTCCCCCACCCCCCTCCCCATCCCCGCCCTGAGCCGTTGATGCTTCCATTGTTTATAAAATCAAGAGAGGGATGGATAGGGTAAATAGACAAGGGCTTTTCTCTGGGACCGTAGAACTATAGAGTAATAGGTTTAGGGTGAGGCGGCCAGGGGAGCGGGCGAGAAATTTAAAAGGAATCTCAGGGGCAATTCATGCAGAAGATGGCGCGTGTAAGGAAAGAGCTGCCAGAGGAAGTAGTAGATGCTGGTATAATTATGACACACTTAAAAGGCATCTGGATAGGTTTATGAATAGGAAGGGTTTAGAGGAATATGGGCCAAATGCTGGCAAATGAGACTAGATTCAGTGAGGATATCTGGTCAGCATAGATCAGTGGACCAAAGGACCTGTTTCTGTGCTGTATATCTAGATTACTCTGGTTTGCCACGCCAGTCTGTTCAATTTCTCTCTGGTGTCATAGCCTTGATGTCTCATTCTAAAACTCCCCCACCCACGTTAACCATTTTGTGTCTGATTGGTTGCCAAGAAGTTGCATTGCAGGTTCATCCTGAATTTACACACGATATTTTTACTTCCAAAAATCAGACCTGCTCACTCTCAACAGTATCCCAATGTCGTGGAAGATATTAATTTTCAGGTGGAGATATCCAAAATTCAGAGAGGTGTCAGTTGTGACTGTTTTGCTCTTCTGTCCCTGTCAGATCCTGAATCAGCACTTTCAGGAGAATTAGAATGGAGTGAGAACAGAGGGAGAGAGAGAGAGTGGGGTGGTGCTTTCAGTTTTGTGGAATAACAAAAGAAAAGAATGTTCTGCAGAAAGTAGAATTGCTTGTTCTGAATTTCTACCCTGGACTGACAGTGATTACTTTTGTAATCTCTTTTCAGAGTATTTGATCTGAAGATGAAATTTCAAAATCAACAGATGAAAGGCTTATGCCTGAACCAGTGACTCTCCTGCTCCTCAGATGCTGCCTGACCTGCAGTTTTCGACTCTGATTCTCCAGCATTTGTGAGTGACTCAATCCACCGGGACTGCAACAATTTTCAACTGTGATCTAATTGGTTCCTGTTTCAGTGCGTTTTCAGCATCATTGGTACTGGAAGAGAGACCCTACTGTTGCAGCAACGCACTGAGTGTGGAGCCTGAAACAGTTATCTGGCCTGGAAAGAAGAATTCAAGGCAGGGAGGGGACATACACGCGTTTGTGTGCAACTGTAGCTTCGGCCATGGAGAAACCATGGAAGTGTGGTGACTGCGGGAAAGGCTTCCGTGTCCCATCTGCCCTGGAGACACATCGGCGCAGTCACACCAGGGAGAAGCCATTCTCGTGTCCTGAGTGTGGGAAGGCCTTCAGTGATTCCTCCGCCCTGCTGAGGCACCGGCGGGTGCACACAGCGGAGAGGCCCTTCAGCTGCCCTGAGTGCAGGAAGAGCTTCAGCAAGTTCCTCCGCCCAGCTGAGGCACTTGCGGGTTCACACAGGGGAGAGGCCCTTCAGCTTCCCTGAGTGCAGGAAGAGCTTCAGCAAGTTCCTCCGCCCAGCTGAGGCACTTGCGGGTTCACACAGGGGAGAGGCCCTTCAGCTTCCCTGAGTGCAGGAAGAGCTTCAGCAAGTTCCTCCGCCCAGCTGAGGCACTTGCGGGTTCACACAGGGGAGAGGCCCTTCAGCTTCCCTGAGTGCAGGAAGAGCTTCAGCAAGTTCCTCCGCCCAGCTGAGGCACTTGCGGGTTCACACAGGGGAGAGGCCCTTCAGCTTCCCTGAGTGCAGGAAGAGCTTCAGCAAGTTCCTCCGCCCAGCTGAGGCACTTGCGGGTTCACACAGGGGAGA
>NW_025214810.1:28282-34490 GCF_004010195.1 Chiloscyllium plagiosum | reverse complement strand
TTTTGTCACACTATTATTAAACAACATTATCTTGCCTGTCCCAAGAAACAACTTATTGTGTTGCCTCCTTCTTCCCATGGATGTTAACTAGCCATTTATCGTATTGAATCTGCTCTGCAATTCAATCATGGCTGATATGTTTCTTAACCCCATTCTCCCTGTAACCTTTGAGCCCCTTGATACTCAAGAATGAGTGAATAGTGGAGCAGACTCAATGGGCTGAATGGCCTAATTTCACTTCCTGTCGTGTCACAGTTTCTCGTTGGCCCTTTCGTTTCTTGGTCCAGAAAGAGTTATTGTTGATTCGTGAAGTTTGGGAAGTTCTGGAGTTTACAGGTGCACACCACGCTCCTCTCTGCGTCCTCCCAGAATAACGATTCCTCCTGAGATACTGGCAGTTCTTGAGATCTCTGGATATCCCGGAATACAAATCAGTGTGTGTGGAAGTCTCTGGTGTTACCCTGGAACAGAAGGATTATGGGGAGCAAATTCAGAAATCCGAAGAGCAAAGAGACTTGGGACTTCTAGCCCAGGATTCTCTCAAGGTAAACTTACAGGTTGAGTCAGTAGTTAGGAAGGCAAATGCAACAATGGCATTTATTTTCACAGGACTTGAATATAAAAGCAGGGATGTACTTCTGAGGTTCTTTCAGGTTCCAGTCAGGCCACAATTGGAGTACTGTACATAGTTGTGGGCTCCATATCTCAGGAATGATGTACTGACCCTGGAACATGTTCAGAGGAGGTTGATGAGAAAGGTCCCAGGATTGAAAAGCTGAACATATGAAGATCATTTGAGGACTCTGGGTCTATACTCAATGGAGTTAAGAAGATGACAAGGGAACTAATTGAAACCTACAGCATACTGTACAGCTTAGACAGAGTGGATGTTGGGACAATGTTTCCATTGGTAGGAGAAAGAGGACCCGAGGGCTCAGCCTTCAAGTAAAGGGAAGACCTTTTGGACCGGAGATAAGGTGAACTTCTTCAGACCGAGAGTGGTGTATCTATGGAATTCACTGCCCCAGAAGGCTGTGAAGGCCAGATCGTTGAATACATTTAAGATGGGGATAACTGGGTTCTTGAGTATCAAGAGGATCAAAGGTAACGGAGAGAATGGGGTTGAGAAACTTATCAGCCAAGATTGAATGGTGGAGCAGACTCAATGGGCTGAATGGCATAATTTCTGCTCCTATCATCTTATGATATGCTGATGTGTGGAGGGGTGAGAATGGGGGAAAAGAGATAAAGAGGGGAACACAATTAAAGTGAAGCTGGATACAGATACATAGGAAATACAAGAATTGTACGATAAATTTCAGACCACATAGAAGCACTGGCATACAGAGGGATCTGGCCATATACATCTCCAAAAGTGGCAATACAGGCGGGTAACGTGATCAAGAAGGCACACAGCACGTTTGCCTTGAGTGTAAGAGTTGGCGAGTTATGTTACAGCTATTTATTCCGGTCACATTCAGAATATTGCGTGCAGTTCTGGTCCCCACACTACCAGGACATGGATGCTCTGGGAGAGGGTACAGAGAAGGTTCACTAGGACACTGCCTGGTCTGAAGGTCTCATTATGAGAAGGGAATGGGATAAACCTGGATTATTTTCACTGTGAACATGGGTCAGAGAGATGACCTCAACAAAATGATGAGACACACAGATTGACTGGACGGGGGCGGCGTGGTGGCTCAATCATTAGCACTGATGCCTCATAGCGCCAGGGAAACTGGTTCGATTTCAGTCCCAGGTCACTGTCTGTGTGGAGTTTGCACATTCTCCCTGTGTCGATATGGGTTTCCTCCGGTTTCCTCTCACAATCCAAATGTGTGGGTTAGGGTGGAGTGGCTATGCTAAATTACCCCAATGCCCAGGGATTGGCAGGTTAAGTTGGATTGTCCGTGCTTAAATTGCCCCACAGTGTTCAGGAATGTGAAAGTTAGGTACATTAGTCAGGGGTAACTGTCGAGTAATAGGGGTAGGGAAATGGGTCTGTGTGGATTATTCTTTGGATGTTTGGTGTTGGGCCAGACAGTCTGTTAGATAGTCAGAGGCTTCCCCCACCCCACCCCCAGGGTGTAAAAGTCAACTACAAGAGGGCACAAGTTCACGAGAGGGGGACAGTCTGGGGGAGAATTGAAAGGGAAGATTTTTCACACAGTTGGATGGTGGATGCCTCGGGAATGAACTGCCAGTGGACGTAGTGGAAAGAGGCACCTTAGCAACACTTAAGGTGTATCTGGACAGACACATGAATGGGAGGTGAATACAGGGACCGAAACCATGCATCGGCAATAAATAGCAGGTCTACGTTAGGATTAAGAATTGGCACAGACTTGGGCGGGGAGGAGATGGGGGTAAAGTGAACTTTCAAAAAGCATGGGATACCTGTATGCTGATGAAGGGGTGGGTGGAGGCTCAGGTGGAGCATAAGCACTGATAGTGGCCAATTGGATCGACTGTGCTGGAGATTCAATGGGACAGAGACAAATGTATCTATTTCAGATCTACCTGCACTTCAGCCGTTTCTGTGGACTGTTTCCGTAGGGAAGGTGCAATCCCAGGCTCAGAGAGCATCAGCCCCCACTGGAAGTAAAGTGGGTGAGAGAGCGGCCATTCAGCATAAAGGAACCCCTTACCCCTCCCACTTCACCCACTAAACGGGGTTCAAGGTGTGACTCTCAGCCGGGGTAACAGCAGAGTCCAACCCGAATCCCTGCGCCATCTAACTTGTGAAGTTGCTGGTGTCTCCACAGTTGCACGACTGGGTGAAGCCCTTCCCACACACTGGACAGGTGAACGGCCGCTCCTTGGTGTGGATGCGCTGGTGTTTGCGCAGGGTGGAGGAATCACAGAAGTCATTGCTCCACACTGGACAGGTGAACGGCTTCTCCTCAGTGTGGACGCGGAAGCTGAGCATCAGGTGATACGACTGGGTGTAGCCCTTCCCGTACACAGAGCAGGAAAACGGTTTCTCCCCGGTGTTCATCCGCTGGTGCGGCAGCAGGTGGTGTAACTGAGTGAAGCCTTTCCTGCACTGAGTGAAGGTGAACAGCCGCTGCCCGGTGTGCAAACGTCGATGAATCTCCAGTGTAGATGGCGAAGGGAAACCATTCCCATACTCCCCACATTTCCACGGTTTCTCCATGGTGCAGGTGCCCTCGTCTGTCTCAGACCATAACAATCAGTTGAAAGCTCACTCACGCTTACAGCATGTGTGTGTGGTGTTACTGGTGAACCCGCTGATAATTGGAACACTCTCATTCAGTCTGTAAAGCTTGTTCCAGTCACTACTCTGGTGTGTGGGTATGTGAGACTCTTAGAGTTTCCAGTCACACTGACGTTTAAAACCTAAATAAGCAGACAGACCTTCTCCCCTTTGTTTTCAAGGCCATCAATATCCACGTCCTCGTGAATCAAGTGACTGTCAGACTTTGATGTGATGTTTGGTCTGAGATTTCTACCGCCAAATTCTTCTCTTGTAATATTCCAGTGAAGTGATTGCAAAGGTCATCACAGTCAGTCCATGATAGAAAATCTGAACGTAATTCTAGTTACTGTGGAACATTCTTTCCTCTCAACCCCAAAGACCTTTGTGTCGATCTATATGTAACTGTAAACCAACAGGGTTATGGGGCAGACTGCATATCTCCACGAAGAGTTCACATGGACTCAAGTTGCTGAATGGACCTCTTTAATGCAGTATTGACACTCGACCTGAAGATCTACAATATGCTGCAGTACGATATTACAAGCCCAGGAACAACTGCAAATCAGACAAGGTCTTTTCAGAAGTTGGACCATGAACTTCTGAAGCTGCTGCTGCTCTTCCTCTCCCTCTCTGAATGAAGATTGATCTTCACCCAGACTGCAACTTCCTTCCTCTGTAAAAATATTTGTGAACACATCCATTTTTTTGAAGGATGGCATGTTTTCTGATCATCACAATTAAAGGGGTGTCTTCCCCTTGATATGCAAAGTGACAGTCAGTCAGGGGAGGGCAGGGTCACGTCTTATGTTGTTGTGTGGAATCTGTGACAGCTGCAACAATTCATCCCAACTCCTGTACTCAGTGCTCTGACTGATGAAAGCAAGCATGCCGAAAGTCTTCTTCACTACCCTGTCTACCCATGACTCCACTTTCTAGGAGCTATGAACCTGCACCCTTACATCTCTTGGTTTGAAATACTGCATATGAAACAGATTTGGTGTTTGTTGGTATGTGTTATTATTTGGTGCTTATCTCGACTCTAATTCGGTATTTTATACTGAATGCCATGACTGATGAAGGCCACTGTACCAAAATTTCTACCTGAGACTCCACTTTCAGAGAACTGTGAACATGTACTCCAAGGTCCCTGTGTTCCACTACACTCCTGAAGGTCCTACCATTCACCATGAAATTCCTACCTTGATTTGAGGATACAAAATGTAAGACCTCACACTTATCTATATTAAACTCCATTTGCCATTAACCTTAAAACTATGCCCTCTAATTTTGGACTCCCTCACCCCAAGGGAGAAGACCTTGCCTATTTACCCTACCCATGTCCCTCATGATTTTATAAATGTCTTTAATGTCACCTCTCAGCCTCCAAAGCTCCAGGGAAAATAGCTCCAGTCTATTCAGCCTCTTCCTGGAGCTCAAACCCTCCAACCCTGGCAGCATCCTTGTAAATGTTTTCTGACCCTTTCAAGTTTCACAACACCCTTCCTGCAGCAGAAAGCACAGAATTGCTTGCAGTATTGCAACAATGATGGAACCAATGTCCTCTCTGAAGAGGATTTTAAAACAATATTTATAACTACAAGCAAATCAGGTTAGTTGGGCATGACTTTCGCAGAGCAATTTGTTTTGGTTGTCCTTCATTAACCTATGCTTTAAAATATATAAGAAAATATTTTGAGGGATGGAATTGTTGCTTGCACGTCCAACATTTGCTCACCATCCCTCATGGCCTTTGGACCGAGCAATTGGCTACATGCTAGAAGGCAGTTGAGAGTCAACCACATTGTAGTAGGTCTGGAGTCACGTGATATGAGCGTGTGCACGCGTGTGCAGGGTTGTGAGTGGTAGATTCCCCTCCCTCAAAGAACAATTTCACAACACTCTGAATTGATTGGACGTAAATAACAGTTCTGACAGCATCTATGAGGAGACGACAGTGTTACTGTTTTGTGTCCGGTGGCCCTTCAAAATTAGGCTGGATTCAAAACATTAACTGTTTTCTTTCCACAGATGTTGCCAGACCTGCTGTGTTTCCCCAGCAATTGTGCCTTTTGTTGCTGATCTCCAACAGCTGCAATTTATTGTCTTAGCCAATAATGGTTTCCTGGTTGCCAGTACAGAGACAAACTCTCACTTCCAGATCTTTTTATTCGTTGAAAATAAAGTCCACTAGCATCCATGATGGGATTTTAATTTTTGTTCTCAGAAGACCGAGATCTCTGGGCTACTTAACCAGTATCACTACATCGCAATCTTCCCTTCACTGACAGTGACATTGACAATCTTGTCCTGAATATTTTTCTTTATTCATTCATGGAACATGACACTTCGTCTCCCAAAAAATAAACAAGTGCTAATTCAGAGGGCAGTTAAGAGTCAACCACATGACTTTGGATCAAGAGTGACACATTCACCAAACCTCTGGGCTACTTAACCAGTATCACTACATCGCAATCTTCCCTTCACTGACAGTGACATTGACAATCTTGTCCTGAATATTTTTCTTTATTCATTCATGGAACGTGACACTTGGTCTCCCAAAAAATAACCAAGTGCCAATTCAGAGGGCAGTTAAGAGTCAACCACATGACTTTGGATCAAGAGTGACACATTCACCAAACTGGGAAAGGACTGAAGATTTCCTTCCTTAAAAAAAGGTTATTAGTGAACAAGATAGGTAATTATGACAATTGATAAGATCACCAAAGCAGCGATAAGTTAATATTCCAGATACATAAATTGATTTCAAACTGCATCGTGGCCATAGCAGCATCAATTTGAAACTCCAGATGTTAAATCCACGAACAATGCCCAAATGCTACCAACTCCCTACAATCTCTAGGCTCCCCAACACTGACTGGTCTGTAATTGCCAGTTGCATCCTTTTCCTCCTTACTATTTACTATTCAATTCAGCCCATTGAGTTGACTCTACGATTTATTCAGATCACGATTATTCTGGGAAACATTT
>NW_025214810.1:18810-21943 GCF_004010195.1 Chiloscyllium plagiosum | reverse complement strand
CAGGTAAAAGGCCCTAAACTGTTCACAGTATTCAGTTGTGGCCTGACTAATGCCTTACATAGGTTCACTATAACCTTCCTACATTTCTACTCTATTGAAAAGGCCAACCTCCCATTTGTCTCCCTTTTCCTCACTGAAATTGGATGAAGAGATTCGTGGACGTGATTCCAAATCCCTCTATTCTAAAGCTTTCTCCATTTAATATTCAGTTCTTCACCTCCTGACAAACTGCATTACCTCATTTTCCCATCTGCCGAGCTTTCGCTCATTTGCTTAACCTGTCTATATCCCTCTCCAGATATCTAATGTCATCCTCATCACCTGCTTTCACATCAACTGTCTCTTCTGCAAATTTCGCAATAGTACCTTCACTTTACTTATCCAAGTAATTCGTATATATATTGTAAATAATGTTGGCCCCAGTGCTGATTCCTGTGGTACACCACTAGTTACAAGTTGTCATCCTGAACATGCCCCTTACCACAACTGTGGTAGTTAGCCAATCCTCTATCCATGCTAACATACAGCCTCCCAACACCGTGGGCGCTTTGCTTACTATTTCATGAGATGTGAATATCATTGGCTGTGCCAACAACTCTTCCCAAACTGACCTTGAAAAGGTGGTGCTGAACTGCCTCTTAAATTGCTTCACAAATATGGTGTGGACTGCAACAATATTCAGGAGTGAGTTCCAGCTTTTTGGTCAATAACAAAGAAACAATGCGATACATCTTGCAGTCGGAATCCTGTGTGGACAATTGTTTGTTCTTGGTGGTTGAGGTCATGACTTGGAAGGTGCTTTTGAATAACCACCACTCATGCAATCAAGCCAGACTGATAGATTGTGGCCCGAGACTCTGCCATTTTGACTTCCCTCATCAATCTACATTCTTTCCAGCGAAGTTTCAGCCTCAAACCGCCACGCAATGCCATCTGTTACGGCTTAAAAGATAAGAATATACATGATTATCAACCGTATTTTGGGTTGTATAAATCTTTGCCTGCCAGAATTATTTTCCAAAAGACTATAATTAAACTGGGTGACTGCATGAAATGGTTTGTTGGTCAGACTATAATCATCATCCTCAAAGGAGACAATGCCAGTAATACCATTGAACTCCTCTTTTTGTTTAAAAAGCACAAGTTCTTGATTTACTTTTACAACTTACTGGCATTCACACCTGCATATTCAATGTCAAACTCAGACAACATAAATGAAATTACACCATTAATTTTGTTTTACAACAATCCAACAGATTAATTAATAATACACAGTGAATACCAAGGCTGATTAATGCGAAATTAAATTTGACTGAAAATGTAAAATCGAGATGTGAGATAACAAATGGGGGAAGGGCAGAAGGCAAGAAATGCAGCATCACAGAAGGTGCTCCTCCAGGGAGTGTATTTTACCAACTACAACTGCTCAATATAAACAAACACTCTGACATGATCGTCTGGTTTTAATGGAAACCATAGCCCCATACAGTAGGTACCATTTAAATAAGTTAATAGATACAAGCCTTGAGCAAATCCAGCCTCCAGCCGGACCCCCCGCTTCTTGGAGCTCGGAGAGGAGTTCCCACTCATTCATTCAACAAGAGGCGGAGGGCACAGTGGTCGTGTCTCATGTTGAGGAGGAAGCTGTTTCCTCTCATTCAACAGAAGAGGACCTATTTACGAGAGTTTTTTTTGTGGTGCAGCTGTCGTCTCCCATAGAGCCCTGAGGCTCAGGTTCAAATCCCACTGCTCCAGTGTGTGTAATAACATTACTGCCCAAGCCACGTGCCAATTGGCATAGGGATAAGAAAATTAGGGAAGTAAACACGTCAACCTGTTCAATGCTATCTCCAATCATTTCACTTCCTGTCCCATTCGTACTCCAGTGAGCCCAGCATCGTTTAACGAATGTTCTTTTTGAGAAGTTTAATCGTTTGCACAAGTCAAGTAAAGAAAGCCGGGATCTCTCGCAAGACTGCGCGGGAGACAACAATTGTAATTCTCGGCGGGGAGGCTGAATTATGAATTCACTAATAGCCTCGCCTAAGCGATGGCGCAGGCCACGACAATGCCTGTGTCTGTGGCGCAATTGGTTAACGCGTTCGCTTACAAACCGAAAGCGGGGTGGTTCGAATCCACCCAGTGGTGATGTTTTCGCTGTCCTTTCTTGGCTTCGAAGTTTAACGCTTTTAATGGGGTCAGGAAAATGTTCCCCAAACGGAAATCGTCCCCACAAAGGGGTTTCTGAATTGAATTCATGTCTAACGTAAGGGACGGCGGATGCTAAGAAGCCGAGACAAAAAGAGAAACTCGACAGGTTTGACAGTCCCTCTGGGAGAAAACAGAATTCTGAAATATTGTCTCTGATTCTCCTCCTGCAATTTCTAGTTTTGTTTTTAACTGAAAGTTCATTTCATCTTTTAGGATGAAACACCTAAATATCTGCAAACACCGTGTGCAGATACTTAACCCGTTCAAAACACTGTGAAGTGATTGGATTCAAACAAACTCTGCAATGATTCACTCTTTCTCAGCTCCACAGGCAGACAGACCTGGAAAGTGAAGCTGTCAGTGTGGTTCTGTATTCGTGGGCCGAGTGGTTCATGCGATGGACTTGAAATCCATTGCGGTTTCCCCACGCAGGTGTGAACCCTGCCGACTACAAACTGAGAAATGTCGTCGAAAAGAAAGGGAGCTTGCCCCCGGCTTCTTCTTTAAGATTCACATCAGTGGAGGGGGAAAAATATTTCACTCACATTGGGACTGGTGGGAATCTGCAACCCACTGCCTGTTCGGGTGGAACAAGCAGATACCCGCAGAGCTTCTTTAGAAGCTATGAGCCAAGTGTTTGGAAATGAGACTAGAACAGGGACGGGCATGAAATCGTGATCGAAATGAAGCAGACACCTGAGGACAAGGGTGTTTCCTTTGCCAGTGAAAGATACTGCTTCACAAAGTTGGGCCTGTGGAAGGGAAGCAGTGACGGTGATTATCTTTGGTTGTCCACCTTGTGAAGGTTCCCATTGCTGCGCATGTCCGTGTTAACGTCAGAACTCTGCAGCATGGCGGCGTGAGGTACGCACAGGGCCGGGGCGCAATGGATGACGCATCTGACTCCACCGACCTGTTTGAA
>NW_025214810.1:4948-17448 GCF_004010195.1 Chiloscyllium plagiosum | reverse complement strand
GTGTGTCCCAGAGCAGTGTGAGGGGAGTGAGTCCTGGAACAGTTTGTGGGGAATCAGTCGTGGAGCAGTGTGAGGGGAGTGAGTCCTGGAGCAGTGTGTGGGGAGTGTGTCCCAGAGCAGTGTGAGGGGAGCGAGTCCTGGAACAGTTTGTGGGGAATCAGTCGTGGAGCAGTGTGAGGGGAGTGAGTCCTGGAGCAGTGTATGGGGAGTGAGTCCTGGAGCAGTTTGTGGGGATTGAGTCCTGGAGCAGTGTGAGGTGAGTGTGTCCTGGAGCAGTGTGTGGGGAATCAGTCCTGGAGCAGTTTGAGGCGACTGAATCCTGTAGCAGTGCCAAGGGAGCTGGTCCTGGAGCCGTGTGAGGGGAATCAGTCCTGGAGCAGTGTGAGGGGAGTGAGTCCTGGAGCAGTGTGAGGGGAGTGAGTCCTGGAGCACTGCGAGGGGAATCAGTCCTGGAGCAGTGTGTGGGGAGCGGGTCCTGGAGCAGTGTGAGGGGAGCGAGTCCTGGAGCAGTGCGAGGGGAATCAGTCCTGAAGCAGTGTGTGGGGAGTGTGTCCTGGAGCAGTGCGAGGGGAGTGTGTCCTGGAGCAGTGCGAGGGTAGCGGGTCATAGAGCAGTGTCGCGGGAGCGACTCCCAGAGCAATGTGTTGTGAATAAGTCCGTGCTGGAGAGCTGTGTTCAGGAGGCAGTATTTGGAGCAGTGAACTCTGGGCTTGGAGTGGAGCTGGGACAGCTGTTGGGCTGGGGTCTGCGGTGGGCATTCAGACCATGTGCGGAGGCCTGCGCTGAGCATTAATTATAACGTAATCTTTCAACTCTGACAAGAAGCGCAACTACTTTTTTTCCCTCTTTTGTCTCCAAGATTTGTCCGCAGATACTTTTCCCTAAGATGGCACCATAAGTGGCAGAGATTGTAAAAACCTTTCACTGTTCTCCTACAATAGAATACTTGTGGCAATAAAGGATATTCTATTCTATTCTAATTGCCCACCTCCCCCCACCCCCTCCCAAGATTCCTCTGTTCCTCTGAGTTTCCTAGTGCCTTGTTTGGTGCATTGAGTTAAACCTAACCTTTGGGACATGATGCACACATCTTCCTTTCAAAACCTTTCAGGCATATTTATTAAAAAAAAATTTATTGAAAAAATAGATGTTTTAATATTACAAGTACAAAACAATACAATTCAAAACAGTACAAAAAAACAACCCAAATTTTTAAAAAATCCCCAACCCACCCTCATGTACAAATGTATAAACATATATAGAAAAATATAGAATGAAAAAAAACCCAAACTGGCTAGTTAACTAAATAAATAAATAACCAACAACAAACTAATAAATAGTAATAACTCAGCCCAGCCAAACAAAACGCTCATACGTTCACAGTTCCTCCTCTCTGGATATTAGACTCTTAAAACATAATTGTTACGGTTACATCAAAGCCCTTGTTAGTGTGGCAGATAAATCTGTGTCAAGATATTCCAAAAAGGGCTGCCATGTCTTGTAAAAATTCTCAGTTTTGTGGTGTACCATATTTGTGAGAAAACCCAAGGGAATATGCTCCATAACAATCTTCTGCCAACCTGACAGGCCTGGGGGGTTTTCGGATATCCAACCTAGCCTGAAAGGGTGTTGGAAGAAATTTCACTGGTAATTCTTCTATGGGAATTGGATATAGACTGTCAAAGGGGCAAATTAAAGAGCCATTGGAGAAAGGGCAGAGGTAACTGGCAACTCTTTAAAGAATCAGCACAGATCTGAATGAGTTAATAGTTAATAACTTAGTGTCAAAAACACATGCAGTATAATAACATGCTGAGGGTTGGTGGGGAGAATAATTCTTTCTTGCACAGAACATGAGAATATGAGGACGGCACGGTGGCTCAGTGGTTAGCACTGCTGCCTCACAGCATCAGGATCCCAGTTTCCTCCCACAATCCAAAGACGTGCAGGCCAGGTGAATTGGCCATGCTAAATTTCCCATAGTGTTAGGTGCGTTAGTCAGAGGGAAATGGGTCTGGGTGGGTTACTCTTTGGAGGGTTGGTGTGGACTGGTTGGGCCGAAGGGCCTGTTTCCACACTGTAGGTAATCTAAATCTAATATTGAAATATTTTTTCTTATGCGCGTTTGCAGGAAATACAGTGGGCAGGCCCAAAAGGAGAGAGATAGGGTCCTTCTCCACCCTTACACACAAAATCCTCTCCAATGCACCCGCCACAGCACTCCAGTATGTTTGAAGCCTATCGCAAGACCAAAGACAATGGGTAAGAGTGCCCATGGAGACCTTTGAAGCATATTTTGATTGGATGTGATCTTTTACGGCAATTAGAAGGAAGACATTATGTTTGCCAAACACTTCCCTTGCCCTCAAGATGTTACAAAGTGTTCCATAGTCATTGGATTATTTCTGAGTTGCTATCAGTGTTGCTTCACACACAGCCAGTTCCCTCATGCAGGATGGTGATAAAGCACTTTCACTCCTCTTCATCGTGAGATCAATTGACCCACTGAAAATTGATATTCTTTACCATCATTGAAACACGATGGTTGCCAATTTCCACCTAATTCAGCAAAGGCTGCTTTCACAGTTATTCACCGAATCATCATAGAATCCCTATAGTGTAGAAGCAGGCCATTCAGCCCGTCAAGTCCATACCGATCTTCCAAACAGCATTCCACCCATATCGAATGCCCTACCCAATGCCTTTAACCCTGCTAATCCATTTAAGCCACATGTCCTTGGAAACTATGGGCAATTTACCATCACTCATCCACTTATCCCGGTTTGGACTGTGGGAGGAAGCTCGAGCACCTGAAGGAAACATGGGGACTATGTGCAAACCGCACACAGATAGTCACCCGAGGCTGGAATTCAGGCCAAATCCCTGGCACCATGAGGCCGCAGTGCTAACCACTGAGCCACTGTGCCTTTTTGAAGGTCAGAATAGATCAGATTGTAAGAACAATGGAGTTCTCCCTGGTGTACCAACCACAATTCAACCTTCGAGTAACATCACTGAAAGTCAAACTGTCTTTCGAATTATTGTTTTGCCGTTTTATGGGAAGTTACTATGTGCAAATTGACTGCTGCATTTCTGACATTACAACCTTGAGTGCACTTCAAAGCACACCTGTGGGGCTCTGAAGATCGTGAATGATGTTATATCAATTATTCTTCTTCATCCCAGTCATACTGTTACTCTGTGCAGTGACCACAGCAGTTACGCTCTGCTGTAGTTCAACTGGAACAGCTCCCTAATTGCTTTAAACCTGAATGCGTCACACAGTTACCGAGCCATAATGACAGAAAGATCCGAGATTCAATCCTTGAAAATTTGAGAACAGACAGGGACCAGAATAGGAAAAGAAATGTGGCAAAGTGCACTGAGTCCTGAATGTTCTTAAGAATTAACACTTCCATTTTCAAGAAGCCATGACTAAGTAGAGAAAGAACAGAATATTTATTTAAACGTCGGTAAGGTCATTGGTGTCACTTGATAAAATTTGAAGCCAGGGAGGAATGTGAGCAGTCATGAGTACACTGCCTAAAAGGGTGTTGGAAGAAAATTCACTGGCAACTCTTCTATGGGAATTGGATATAGACTGACAAAGGGGCAAATTAATGGGCCATCGGAGAAAGAGCAGAGGTAACTGGCAACTCTTTAAAGAATCAGCACAGATCTGAATGATTTAATAGTTAATAACTTATTGTCAAAAACACATGCAGTATAATAATGCGCTGAGGGTTGTTAGGGAGAATAATTAAGGATCTCCAAATTGTCTCTTTCAGAATATAGCCCACATCCTCAGTATATGTAAATACATGCAGAAGATAATAGACACCACACAGCAGCAACGGAGTCAGCTTGACCACTCTGCCCACCCTCCTCTTTCCTTTTCTCCTTCTCTTGTTTTCTTTCCTTTCGTTCTAACTTTAGTATCTTTTTCATTTTTTGTTCTACTGACGTACTTTCTGAAGAGAGGAAGCGAGTGGAGCTGGTTGAATTTGGCGGTCAGCAAGCTGTCCAGTGCATGAGGTGACCTGGGAGTCTCAGTGAGTTCCCAATGGCCCAGCCTATGGACCAAAGGCGAGACTGTGGACTGATAATGAGACCAAGGTCCGGTGCAGATGACACCTGGATCAGGGTTTTGGAGATCCTAGAATCCTCACAGTGTGGATACAGGCCCTTCAGCCCAATAGGTCCATACTGAACAGTAACCCACTCAGACCCATTCACCCTACCCTATTACTCTACATTTACCCCTGACTAATACACCTAACCTACACATCCCTGAACACTATAGGCCATTTAGCATGGACAACTCACCCTAACCTGTACATCTTTGGGCTGTGGGAGGAAACCGGAGCACCCAGGGGAAATTCACACAGACACAGGGAGAATGTACAAACTCCACACTGATAGTCGCATGAGGCCAGAATCGAACCCAGGTCCCTGGCATTGTGAGGTAGCAGTGCTAACCACTGAGCCACCATGCCGACCCTTTAATAGGCATCCCCATAAACTCACATTTACCATCATTAACCCTGTGTGCCCTATGTGTGGCATGGGCTGAAGGCCTAGTTTGGGATTTTGGAGGTCGGAGATCCCAGGACCCCAACTCAATGTTGAAGGTTCTCCCATCAGCATTGCTAACCATTGAGCCACCAGTTCACCAGATCAGCAAATTTGCTTTAGCTGTACATAGACTGAGAAGTAAGGCTGACAATCCCAAACCGAAACAGTAAATGCTGGAAACTCTCCAGCAGGTCAGCAGACATCGGCAAACAGAATGGTGCAGCTTAACGTACCACCTTGACTGATAACAAATGCGGCTACATTCCAGAGTCAATCAGGCCTCTATGGAAGGAGCGCAACAAAGGTCTACCAGACTGATTCCTGGGATGGCACAGCTGATGTAGGAAAAGAGACTCGATTGGTTAGGATAATATTCACTGGAGCTTGAAAGAACGAGGAAGGATCTCATAGAAAGCCATAAAATTCCAACAGGATAGAACATAATAAATGCAGGAAGGATGTTCCCAAGACTCTGGCCTAAAAAGCTATCTCTATGACAATCACATCATGCTTTGGTGGTATGATCAAATTGGAAATGTAAATAAATCTTTCAATTCTACAAGCCATTGAAATAACATTTTTCTAATGGAAGTAGTTTCTCTCTCTCCAGATTCCCTGGCTCCAAGATGAACCAGATATGGATTATTATAAAGCCAATACAAATGTAGGCTGTTGTTTAAGTCTAACAAGCGCATGGTTATGTGAATTGCATTGACATCAGAATTGTTTTTCTTAAACCAGTTTCTTGAGCAGCTGGTCAGTTATCATTAGTATTTTAAGCTCCAGCCTATTATTAATATTTCAAAGCTAAATGTTATACTCAAAAGCATATCAATTAAAAACTAGGTAATTATAGCAAATGTGCTTTGTAAATTCCAGTGTTTATGTTCAAATTGACAAAGCAGAGTGATTCACATGGTTTGGTCCCATTAATAATGCTGGATCGAGCAGTACACTAAGGGAGCACTGGGTGTAGACCTTGATTTGCTAAAACATTTTCTAAAAGTCATTCATAACGTGAGGGTGTTGCTGGCTGGGCCACAGTTTGTTGCCAATCACTTGTTAATCTTGAGAAAATGGTGGTGAGCTGCCTTAGAGTTACATAGCCATACAGCACTGAAACAGACCCTTCTGTCCAACTCATCCATGCTGACCAAGTTACCTAAACTAAACTAATCCCACTTGCCTGTGTTTAGCCCATATCCCACTAAACCTTTCCTATTCATGTACCTTCCCAAAAGTCTTTTGAATGTTGTAACTGTACATACATCCACCACTTCATCTGACAGTTCATTCCATATACAAACCACCCTCTCTGTGAAAAAAGTTGCCCACAGAACATTTTTAAATCTTTCTCCTCTCACCTTAAAAAATCGCCCTTTAGCTTTGACCTCCCTCACCCTAGGGAACAGACCTTTTGCTATCCATTCCTAAGTAACGTTGACATGCCAGGCCCAGGGGTCCATCACCTTCTTGAATTGCTGCTGTCTGTTGGGTATTGGGACACCCACAGTGCTGTTAGGCAGGGTTTTCCAGAATTTTGACCCCGCGGCAGTGATACATGGTGATGTAGTTGATAATGGGATAGATGGGCTGTGAGTGGATGTCACTCACTTTCATTCACAATATTTTCTAAATGGCTACACTCTAATGGTCAGGAGGTGTTGTAACATAGGATTGTTGCTGAACCAGAAGTTTTGATTTCGAATCCCACTCCAGGACATGATGGCCAAGAAAGATCCTTCAGTCAGGCTGAGTCACATCCTTACAGTACACACTAATGGCAAGCAGTAAGAATGGAAGACATTCTGAGTTAGCCATGTGGTTTTAGCCTTTCCATAGTTCTAGACGAAAAGATGCAATTAAGAAATGTATATTTCCACAGTAACTCAGTGAACTCCTTGAGTAACAGCCCACTGCTTTACAGAGGAAAAAGATTCACTGCAGGAAGGTATGCAGATAATTCAATTAAGGTATGTGTCGAGTTGCCTTATCTGAAGGGCAGGATAATGAACTCAATCTTTGATTCTGTGTGTACGTTTCTCTTTGTCAATGTTGTGTTAACATAACAAAAGCTTCCAGTTCCTTACAAATGAAGTCTGTCATGCCTATTAATGTCAAGAACAGAGGGGAATTAGTTACATGCATTAGGCACAAATGGTTGAGACACAAGACTCACGAAGCTATCATAACAACAAGACTGAAAGATGAGAAAGAACTCTCATTTACACTTGATTGGATGGTGAATAAATTTTCATAACTTCTCAGTCAAAGAGACACAAATGCAAAGACTCAGCTAAATTCATCTAATTTTCACTTGCTTACCTAGTGTTGACATTGTGATATTTATCGTAATATGAGTCAAGAAAATAATGAGAGAGAGAGCGAGAGAGAAAGGTGAATGGAAGAAAATTACATGAAGAAGCAACCACTGAACCTATTCAGTATAAAAGAAGTCAGTGAGAGACTTGCTCGTGTCACTATTTCTCAAATACATATTTAATGTAAATTTAAGATAATTGGCATCAAACCTAGAAGAGAGGTGATTTTTTTTCTCTCTCTTCCTTGAGCTGTTTTAATCTGGAACTCATTGGGAAAGGGGTGGGGAAAGCAGATTTTATCGTAACTGTTAACAGGAAATTTTAAAAGTAGTGAAGTTGTCACAGCCCTGGAGGAAAGCAGGGGCTCCTTTGTCATGAGCGAGAGATAAGTAGTGGTGAGTATACCTGAGGGTCATCACACCTCAGGCAAAAGGCGAGACGTTCATGGTAACCTCATCAGGAAATTAGATGTCTACTCCGAGGGGTAAGTTTTTCAGGACTTTGGAGAAAGACCAAATGAGGACGACCAATGAACTTTGAGTTCTGAAGAACATAGAACAATACAGTGCAGAACAGGCCCTTCAGCCCTTGATGTTGCGCCAACCTGTGAACTAATCTAAGCTCACTATCCCATCATCATCCATGTGCTTATCCAAGGATTGCTTAAATCTCCCTAATATGGCTGAGTTAACTACAATCCATGCCCTTACCACTCTCTGAGTAAAGAACCTGCCTCTGACATCTGTCTTAAATCTATTACTCTTCAATTTGTAGTTATGCCCCCCCCCGTACAAGCAGACGTCATCATCCTAAGAAAAATACTTTCACTGTCTACCCTATCTAATCCTCAGAAGGGTTACAAGACTCAAAACATTAACTCGACTTCTATCTTCAAAGTTGCAGCCAG
Organism: Chiloscyllium plagiosum; assembly: GCF_004010195.1. Lineage (NCBI taxonomy): Eukaryota > Metazoa > Chordata > Chondrichthyes > Orectolobiformes > Hemiscylliidae > Chiloscyllium > Chiloscyllium plagiosum. The sequence continues at coordinate 9,645 of NW_025214810.1, read as the reverse complement.
ACCTGCTGAGTTTCTCTCACAAGTTCTGTTTCATTTTCAAATTTCCTGCACCAGTAACTTTTTTTCATCAGAAATACTATTGACATTGTGTCATAGAGTTAGACAACACAAAAAAAACCCTTCAGTCCAACTCATCCATGCAACCAGATATCCTAAACAGATCTAGTCCAATTTGCCAGCATTTGGCCCATATCCCTCTAAGCCCTTCTGAAATAACTCCAAGGAGGCAAGCATCCAAGTCACCCTAAATTTACATGGGTTAAAAATCACACAACACCAGTCCAACAGGTTTAATTGGAAGCTTTCGGAGTGATGCTCCTTCATCAGGTGATGGGGAGGGCTCAATCCTAACACAGAATTTATAGCAAAAATTTACAGTGCGATGTAACTGAAATTATACATTGAAAAATTGATTGTCTGTTAAGCCTTTCATCTGTTAGAATACAGTGATAGTTTCACTTCTTTCATGTGTAAATCACAAAACCTTTTTTTTTTAATTGCATTCTCTGGATAGCTGTTAACAATGGTGATAGCTAGACAATATGTTGAAGGTGTTGGCCCCCCTGTGTTCTCTGTCTATGCTATGATGTTTAGATTGATTCTAATCTAAAAAGTGAGATAACGGAGTTTTACATAAATTCATGCAGTTTTTGAGCTCAGAGTTCTACATGAATGCATGCAGTTTTTGAGCAAAGTACAATGTAACTCTGCAAGTACAAATTCACCCCACAAAATATATGTGTGCATGTGGATCCTTGTCTGCTTGGGTGTCTGTCTGGGTTAGGGATTGTGAGTGTGAGAAAGTGTATGTGTGTGTGTAGTGAGTGCAGAGTGTCTTACGTCTGTGAGGGGGTGCATGTGTGAGCGTGGGAGTGTGTGTGTGGGTGTCTGTGTGCGCATCTGTGTGTATGTGTGTCCATGTGTATGTGTGTATAGGAGTGCCTATTTACATGTGCACAGTACATGGGCTCTGACCAGCCAGCTCACAGCCAATCCCTAAAGTGATAAGACTTTCTGAGTCTCTTATTTATATCTGTCAGCCAGGACTCCCTGATTGGTTAACAGCCCCAATCAGGGATCTCATAGTCAATGAAATACACTTGACCCTCATTCTAATCATTACACATTCCTACTCATGTACCTGCCCAGATACCTTTAAAATGTCACAATTGTGCCCATTGAGAAGATACTAGAGTAGGTGGTTTAACGTTTGCTTGAAGAAGTGGGCTTGAATGAACTTCTTAAAGGAAAAAAGAGGTGGAGAGATTTGAGGAGGGAACTCCAGAGATAGGCCAAGACAGCTGTGGTCATGTCCACCAAAAGGAAACTAAAGATGGATGATAGGCCAGGATTGAAAGAGTGCAGAGATCTCACTAGAGTTATAGGAGAATACAAGAGTGTGGGGGAGTAAGACTTTAAAATTAGGATGAAAATTGTAAGCTTGAGGCTGTTGAGCCAATGTAGGTCATTGAGCACAATTGCAACAGGGTCAACTGAACTTGCTGTGAGTTAGGGCACAGGCAATAGTGTTCTAGATGAATCAGCGATGACTTAGGTGTAAGGGGGATGTGGAATTGGAACTTGGAAGCGATGACGTTTGCGTGACAATGCTGGGTTCATCTTAATTTACAGCATATTTTCAAAAAGAACTACCATACATAGGAATTTGAAAAGCACACAGAAGCCAGCCTGTTAAAAACTGATGGTAGATAAATTTAACCCCCTGCCATTTCCAATTGGGAGCTTCAAAATTGAGCTTTTCCACATTTAACCTTCTGTGTGGAACCAATAGTTGCTCAGAGGAGGTGAGGTGCAGACATAATTGGTAACACTGCTAGTGAGAATCCTTTAATTTCATTAATTGGACTCATCCAGTTGTAATAAAGTAATTACAGGCAAATGCTATTGGCCTGAAAACCATTGGAAGCAACACGTTTCTCATAAATTAACAGTAATTGATTCAGCGCTGAGACCTTGAGAGAGAGAGAGAGAGAGACAGACAAACTGAGGTGGAGAGAGAGGGGAGAGGAATGATGGATAAAATTTTCTCCCACTCTTGCTCATCACAATGGCTGCCTGGAAACCTGCTGCTTCAGATTTAGACAGAATCTGCATTCGAGTAGCCTCCCTGAATTGGCTACAGAATGTCAGAATTACTCCAATTGATCAGAAAATGTATTTTCTCAGGGTGGAAAATCAGATAGAGTAACATATCCCTTCAATGAATTGCATAAAATAGATCTAAAATTATGCAAGGCACCAGTTAGACGACAGCTGGAATACTGTGAACAGCTTTGGGTCCTTTATCTAAGGAACGATAGATTGGCATTGCAGGCAATCCAAAGAAGGTTCACTTGGTTGATAGCAGGTGTGGAGAGACTGTCCAATAAGGAGAGGTTGGTAGGTTAGTCCTCTACTGATTGTAGTTTTGAAAAATGAGAGTCGACATCATTGAGACATACAAAATTCTTATGGGACAGAATAGATGTGGAAATGTTGTTTCTCCTTGAGAGACAATTTAGGATCAAAGGACATAATCACAGTGTATGACGTTGTCCCTTTAAGCAGAGCTAGGGAGAGGCTTCTCTCTAAGCTAGTGAATCAGTGGAACTTTTTTTTAATCACAGAGGCTGTATAGTTCAAGGCAGATTTTCAATTAGTAAAGGATTCAAGAATTATGAGGAAAAGCGGAGATGAGGGTTATCAGATTAGGCATAAATTCATTGAAAGACAGAGCAGTTTTGATTGATGGAATGGCCTATTTCCCTTCCTGTATCTAATGTCCTTATTCAAATGTGCTCAAATATTTGGCTGGAATATGTTTGATAATGTTACTTATTGATGAATTGCAATATTCAGTGGTGGGGCAGATAACCTGGAAGTGTTCAGATTTGGATCTAATGAAAACTGTTTTCTATATAGAATTCCTGCAGTGAGGGGATTCAGCTCCCTCAACCCTCTGAATGTCATCCCACCCCATTCCCGTATTTTCCTATGACTAATCCATCTAACCTAGACATCCCTGGACACTGTGGGCAATTTAGCATGGCCAATCCACCTAACCTGGATTTGGGAGGAAACTGGAGTACTCAGAGGAAGTCTATGCAGAGGTGAAAGTGAGGACTGCAGATGCTGGAGATTAGAGTTGAGGGTGTGGTACTGGGAAAGCACAGCAGGTCAGGCAGCTTCTGAGGAGCAGGAGAACCGACGTCTTGGGCAAAAGCCTCTCATCAGGAAATCTGAAACATCGATTCTCCTGCTCCTTGGATGCTGCCTGACCTGCTGTGCTTTTCCAGTGCCACACTCCTGAACCCTATGCAGACACAAGGAGAATGTGCAGACTTAACACAGACAATCCAAGTGCCTGGCACTGAGGCAGCAGTGCTAACTACTGAGTCACCATGCCACTCCTTTACTTGGAAGTCACAGAAATCATAGCTATACAAGGCAATCTATAAAGTTGCACTTTCAAGCAGAAAATAAAAGCATTCTGCATTGTCAACCTGTCCAAAAAGGAACTGTAAATTAGATTGATCTTAGCTTTTAAGTAGGCTTTTTGCAACAAATTTGTAAAAAACATGTTATTGGAAGTAGGTGTTATTGGCCATCCCTAATCATGCCAGTGAAGTTAAATCTTAATGAGGAAAATAATGTATTTGATTAGCAATCATCCATCAGCCTTCCATCTCCTGGCCTTGGTTTTCCTGGGCAATAATTCCACAAAAGGCACATCTGTATAAAGCACAAAACCCATCTGCAGGAGCACACTAGACACTGGTACCTGGTTCCAGTTGAATGTTGAATATAGGCTGAGGGACATTAAATAAACAGCACATATACTTCCCACACTTATTGACAGTTCAGCCAATGTGAAGAACTGTGGATTATCTTTGCTAAAACTGAAATAGTTTGAATTGGATGAGATCCTACATTGAAACACATGGCTTCTGACGAAACAAGAATGAAGAAGAAGAAGAAGAAGAAGAAGAAGAATACAGCGCAGTACAGGCCCTTTGGCCCTCGATGTTGCGCCGATCCAAGCCCACCTAACCTATACTAACCCACTATCCTCCATATGCCTATCCAATGCCCACTTAAATGCCCATAAAGAGGGAGAGTCCACCACTGCTACTGGCAGGGCATTCCATGAACTTACGACTCGCTGAGTGAAGAACCTACCCCTAACTTCAGTCCTATATCTAACCCCCCTTAATTTAAAGCTATGCCCCCTTGTAATACCCGACTCCATACGCGGGAAAAGGTTCACACTGTCAACCCTATCTAACCCCCTAATCATCTTGTACACCTCAATCAAGTCACCCCAAACCTTCTTTTCTCTAATGAAAACAGCCCCAAGTGTCTCAGTCTTTCCTCATACGATCTTCCTTCCATACCAGGCAACATCCTGGTAAACCTCCTCTGCACCCGTTCCAGTGCCTCCACATCCTTCCTATAGTATGGCGACCAAAACTGCACACAATATTCCAGATGCGGCCGCACCAGAGTCTTATACAACTGCATCATGACCTCAGGACTCCGGAACTCAATTCCTCTACCAATAAAAGCCAGTACGCCATATGCCTTCCTCACCGCACTATTTACCTGGGTGGCAACTTTCAGAGATCTGTGTACATGGACACCAAGATCCCTCTGCTCATCCACACTACCAAGTATCCGACCATTAGCCCAATACCCCA
>NW_025214810.1:0-3761 GCF_004010195.1 Chiloscyllium plagiosum | reverse complement strand
ACAAACACTGACCCATCTAACGAATTTGAGCTATAGCTTTCCCAATCAATATCAGGAAAGTTAAAGTCCCCATAACAACCACCCTATTACTTTCACTCTTCTCTTGAATCATCCTCGCAATCCTTTCTTCTACGTTTCTAGGACTATTAGGAGGCCTGTAAAAGACTCCTAACAGAGTGTCCTTACCTTTCCTATTCCTAACCTCAGCCCAAACTACCTCAGATGGCAAGTCCTCATCCATCGTCCTTTCCACCACTGTAATATTATCTTTGACAAGCAATGCCACACCTCCCCCTCTTTTATCCCCACCTCTGACCCTACTAAAACATTTAAACCCTGGGATCTGCAACAGCCACTCCTGTCCCTGTTCTACCCATGTCTCCGTAATAGCCACAACATCGAAGTCCCAGGTACCTACCCACGCTGCAAGTTCACCTACCTTATTTCGTATACTTCTTGCATTGAAGTATACACACTTCAGCCACTTTCCTGTTTACAGGCACCCTCCTTGGAAATTGAGGCCTTGTTCCTAACCTCCCTACACTCCAGTTCCTGCACCCTAAAGCTACAGTCTGGGTTCCCATGCCCCTGCAGAGTTAGTTTAAACCCCCCCCAAGAGCACTAGCAAACCTCTCCCCAAGGATACTGGTGCCCCTCAGGTTCAGGTGTAGACCATCCTGTTTATAGAGGTCCCACCGTCCCCAGAAAGAACCCCAGTTATCCAAAAACCGGAATCCCTCTCTCCTGCACCATCCCTGTAGCCACGCATTTAAGTGTTCTCTTTCCCTATTCCTCGAATCTCTATCACGTGGCACGGGTAACAAACCAGAGACAACAACTCTGTTCGTTCTAACTCTGAGCTTCCAACCTAGCTCCCTGAAAGCCTGTCTAACATCCTCTCCTTCGCGCTTTTAAAGGGGGAAAAAACCTACCCAGGTAAGCTTACACTAACTGCTTCCGGGTCTCGGCTGCCCTCTGGTCGTCGTCACTTCCCCCTGGTGCTCCCGCTCTTTCTGTGAAGAGAGAGTGAAAGAGAAAAAAAAAACACCGCTGCCCGCTACCGGTAAGTACTTTTAAAACCAAACGGTCTTACCTTTGCTGCTGCTCGCACTGGAAAAAAAATGAAAGTTATAAAAAGAGAATAATTCATACAGATTCTACGGAGTTGAACAAAGATTGACTAATCAATAAAATAGTTGTCCACTATGGCATTTTCCCATCAGTTCTCAAGCATATGTGGAAGTATTGTTCAAATTATTTATTGCCGTATGGTCAAATTGACTGAAAGGCAATGCTTGCCTTTAAATCTTATTGGCTCATGAAGTGAGTTCCAAACCAATTCACTAACAGTGCAGCTACTGGAAAGTGTTTTGCTGATGTCGGTTCTTTAGATTCAATGATAAGACCCTCCTTCCCATTCACAGGTGGATAATGGGACCTCCTACATCACTAATGGCCTGGCTATGTTTCAGAATTGCATCTCAGCCAGGAGAAAGAGCCTGTACTATTGTGTGCGGAGAGGCACTGTCTCACTGTACTTCATTAATACTCCATTAGCAAGGCGCAGTATTTCTTAAGGTAGATCATTATAGGTTCTATAACCAATAGAGTGGCCGTATTCATAATGGAGCTGTAAGGGCCCATTATAAAATGCATGTCCTCAAAGACCAACATAATCAAAGACACCTCCCACCCCGGTTACACTCACTTCCACCCTCTTCCATTGGGCAGAGGATATAAAAGTTTGATTACGCTTACGAACAGATTCAGGAACAGCTTTTTCCCTGCTGTTATCTGACTTTTGAATGGACCTCTCAAATTTTAATTCTGATCTTTTTCCCTCTGCATCTTCTTGTGCGGCTGTAACACTGTATCTGCACTCTGTTCTGTTACCCTGATGCAGTTTAGATGGTACAGTCTGCCTGTATAGCACACAAAAAAGACTTTTCACTGTATTTCAGTGCAAGTGAGATCAAACTCAAACAGAACTATGGACTTCCCGATATTTGAGCTTGTTGTGAAAGACCCACTGTGGGTCATTGAGATATTCCAACCTTGAGGGACTCAAACATCAATTTTTTGCTAAATTACTTTTGGTTTCTTCAGATTCCTGGTAATTTGGATAATGAATATGGTCTTTTTTTTTGCTCATGATGAGTCTCAACAGCAAACATCAGTTAATGTTCCTATTGTGGCTCTGTTGTGTGTTTATAACCAGCAGAGTTTCATACAAGTACATGGTGATAGTATGGCCCTATTGATGATGGCATAGTGGCTCAGTTGGTAGCAGAGATAACACATAGCTTCAGGGGTCTGGGTTCAATTCCACCCTTGAGCAACTGTATGGTGTTTTCATGCTCTTTCCATGTGAGCATGGATCTCCTCCAGGTGCTCTCATTTCCTCCCACAGGTGAAAGGTGTGCAGGCTAGGTTGGTAAGTCATGGGAAATACAGGGATGGAGTGGGTCTGGGTGGGATGTCCTTTGGAAGGTTGGTGTGGACTGAATGACCTGCTCGTACACTGCAGGGATTCTATGACTTTATTACTTTATTACTAATCGTCTATGAGATAATGTAAAAATGCATTCACTCTTTGTGTCAATGAGAAATAGTAGCAATGGGCAGCACTGTGGTAATGTTAGTAGTTCAGGGACACATGCACAGGTGGATTTTCAAATCCAACCATGGTCATTCATGGGTTCTGTATTCAATTTGCAAAATAAGGAATTGAAAACTGCTCTTAGTAATGATGGCCATAAAGCTATTATCGATTACTGTAAATGTGTTTTCAGGAAATAAATCTGCTAACCTATAGAATCATAGAGTCATACAGCACAGAAACAGACCCTTCGGCCCAACTCATCCATGTTAGTCCCATTTGTCTGCATTTGGCCCATGTTCCTCTACACCTTTCCTATCCACATATCTATCCAAATCTTCTAAATGTTGTAATTATGCCCATCTTTACACTTCCTTTGGCAGCGTCTTTCTTATAAAGACCACCCTCTGTGTTAAAAGGTTGCCTGCCCTTCAGGTCCTTTTACATTTTCCCCCTCTCACCTTAGAACACAGAACATAGTACACTACAGGCCCTTCAGCCCTCGATATTTTGCTGACCATTTTATCTGACCCTAAGATCAAACTAACCAAATACCCTACATTGTACTATCATCCATGTGCCTATCCAAGAATCTCTTAAATGTCCCTAATGTCTCAGACTCTACTACCACCACTGGCAGTGCATTCCACACACCTACCACTACCTCTGATATCTCCCCTAAACCTTCCTCCAATCACCTTGTAATAGCCTTTTCTGTCTTGGGAAAAAGTCTTTGGTTATCCACTCTATCTATGCCTCTCATCATCTCGTACACCTCTATCAAGTCACCTCTCATCCTTCTTTGATCCAGTGAGAAAAGCTCTAGCACCCTCCACATTTCTTCGTAAGACATGTCCTCCAGTCCAGACAGCATCTTGGTAAATCTCCTCTCCATAATCTCTAAAGCTTCCACATTCTTCCTAGAATGAGGTGACTAGAACTGAACGCAATATTTCAAGTGTGGCCTAACCAGGTTATTAATAGAGCTGGGGTAGCAACTTTGTGGGATCTGTGGACATGGACTCCAAGTTCCCTCTGTTCCTCTACGCTTCCAAAAATCCTGCATTTAACCCTGTAATCTGCATTCAAAATCAACCTTTTAAAATGAATAACTTCACACTTTTCCAAGTTAAACTCCATCTGCCACTTCTCAGCCCAGCTC
>NW_025214809.1:40724-51653 GCF_004010195.1 Chiloscyllium plagiosum | reverse complement strand
GAGGGTCAGTACTGAGGGAGTGCAGCACTGTCAGAAGGTCAGCCATGGCTCGATGGGCTGAGTGGCCTTACTTCCACTCCTATGTCTTCTGGTCTCTATAACCTGTTCTAAATCTGTAGCTCTTCTGGAGATTACTGTTATTTACTGAATGTCCCCAATCCCATACAGAAGGTGGTGTTGGGGCTTGCTGTTTCATTGTGTGTAGGAGCTCTGTTGATAATTAGCACCCCCCAGAACTACTCTCGGAGTCCGAGGTGCTTTCCATGAGCACTCTTCACCCACAACCTTGACTCATAGCGCTTTTATGATGTGGTGGTAGTGTCAAGTTCCACCTGCTCCAGAGGTGTGGCGCATTATCTCTGAACAATTTATTTAGAAAATATCTTTTACACTTTTTAATACCCACTTAGAGCTAAAATCCCTGCATCTCCAACAATGCAGCTTCCGCCTGGATTTAACACCCAAATCTGCAGAGTGAGATCTTAACCCAGAAACTCCTGACTCCCAAAATACCAGGGCAAAACATCCCCTTTAACTTACCTTGTGTTCTTAAATTGAGCTCCAGTCCCACCAGAATACTCATTTCCAAGTATTATGGGGCTTATTTTAAACCAGTTTTACCGTCTGGATAACTAAATACACCTCAGTTTTAAGCTGAAAATCAATTCTCCCTCTTTTGATAACCTGCAAACTCACCTTCTACCCTCAAAGCTGCAGGGGGACCGGGTAATACTAGGACCCATAATTGCGACTGAAAAGAGCTGCCGAGGGATGGCAATATACCGGTAGGTGGTGCAGAGGACAGATGGCCGGAGGGATGACGGTAAATGAAATGTCTGGCTGGGTAAATTAAAGCTGGGTAAACAAGGCTAGAAGGTGCCAAATTCAACCTCTTGTCTGGCTGTGGGCGATGGGGGAAACATCTTCAGTCATTGCGATCCAAACAGGTGGGCATATTGCTCTCCACTACCCTCTCGTGGGTTTTAAGGCCAGCAAGGGTTGGTCAAACCTGCCTCCCTGTAATGGAGGTCACAGCACGTAGAGTCATACAGCACAGGAACAGACCCTTCCTTCCAAACAGTCCGTGCCGACCATAATCCCAAACTGAATTACTCCCACCTGCCTGCTCCTGGCCCATATCCCTCCCAAACCTTTCCTGTTCATGTACGTACTGAAGTGTCTTACAAAGAGTGTAACCGTACCCACATCCATCACTTCCTCAGGCCATTCTTTCCACACATGTTGCCCCTCATGTCTTTTTAAAATCGCTCTCAGCTGAAAAATACACTCCCTAGTCTTGAAATGCGCCACCCGAGGGAAAGAAAAAAAACACCGACCATTCACCCTATCCATGCCCCTCATGATTTTACAAACCTCTATAAGGTCACCCCTCAACTTCCTATGTCTGGTGCTGGAAAAGCACGGCAGGTCAGGCAGCATCCGAGGAGCAGGGAAATCGACGTTTCGGGCAAAAGCCCTTCATCAGGAATGGCTTTCGGGTGGTTCCTGATGAAGGTCATTCCTGATGAAGGGCAAATTGCCCGAAACGTCGATTTTCCTGCTCCTCGGATGCTGCCTGACCTGTTGCGCTTTTCCAGCACCACACCTTTTGACTCTGATCTCCAGCATCCGCAGTCCTCACTTTCACCTCAACCTCCTATGCTCCAATGAAAAAAGTCCCAGCCTATTTATCCAGCGTTTCTTCATAACTCAAATCTTCCATATTCGGCAACATCTGGTAAATCTCTTCTGGGGGAGCTAAACTGCAAATTCTCGAGATTTTCTCATCACCCTGTTCGGAGATGTTATCACACAGCTCTGAAGCAGGTGGAACTTAAACACAGGCTCCCTTGTCAAAAGGTAGGAACACTACCACTGAACCACCCGAGTCCCAAAGCTAAACTTCTGTGGTATAGACGAGGCTTGCATTGCCTTGAGTTTAGAAGATTTGAAAGGTTGATGTCTTTGAGGTATTTAAATTGATTCATCGATCTGACAGGACAGAAACGATTTCCACTCGTGGGAAAGCCCAAAGCAAAGGGGCAGAATTTGTCATTCAACCTGTGGAAGTGTCAGAGGGCAGGATCGACAGAGTTCAGAGATCCTGGCAGGGGCTGGTTGTGGGCTTTTGGAGATGGCAGAGGGGAGGCGGGTGGGGAAAAAAGGTACAGAGGGATTTGACAGCAAGGATGAAATCCTCAAAGGCTTATCCTTCATCCTGGCCTGTCCCACAGTCAGTGTTCCTCAGCATCAACCCTACCTGCTTCCCAATCCAGGCGGCACCTCTTCCACCAGGTAGGAACTGGAATGATTTCTTCTCACCTGAGGGTGAAGAGATTGGAAGGACACAGCTTTCCTCAGGTAAGCCAATGGGGATACCTAGTAGAAGATGACAGAACTGCACTGAACCCATTCCATGCACGTGTCATGTTGGCATTAAAACTTTTACCTCTGGTTACAAGCACACAGACAGAGAGGAACAGTCTCATTAATAAGATCTAATGGATTGTCAGTGAAATCTCCACCACCCCTTATCCTCGGGTCCCACGGGATTATTAGTCTTTCAACGCAAAAAAACAGGTTCAATGGTCAGAGCCAACTCCCTGACACCATCACCAAGCACCAAGCAACCAGGAGGCTTCGGTTCTCCACTACACAACACAGCCACTTGGTGAATGAACATCGCTCCCATTCCCGTCAGAATCCTGGGGGGCCTCCATGAGTTTTTATGGGTATCGAGCACCATTCTAAAATCCAAACCAAATTTTCTCCACTCGTCTCCCTCTAACCCCTTCTCAGTTAAACACTTTCAGTTACTCTCGGATTTAGACCATAGGTTAGAAGACCCCAATGAGTCTCATCCACCATTCCATTATGACTGATATGTACTTCAACCCCATTCTCCTGCCTTCTCCTGGTTATCATTGATTCCCTTATAAATCTCTGCCTTAAATGCACCCAATGATGTGGCCTCCACACCCCTCTGTGGCAAGAAATTCCATAGACTAACCATCCTGTGGCTGAAGGAATTCCTCCTCAGCTCAGTTCTAAAGGGTCGTCCCTTCACTCTGACACTGTGCCCTCACGTCCTCATCTCTTCTAAACGGGAAACATCTCCTCTATGTCCACTCAATCCAGGCCTCTTGGTATTCTGTAAGTTTCAATCAGATCACCCCCTCATCCTTTTAAATTCCAGCGAGTCCAGACCCAAAGTCCACAACATCTCCTCATATGACAAGCCCTTCATCCCTGGAATCATTCTTGTAAACCTGCTGTGGACCTCCTCCAAGGCCAGCACGTCCATTAGATATTCCAAATGCAGTCTGGCCAGAGCCTTAAACAGCCTCAGCACCACATCTCTGCTCTTGTATTCTAGCCCTTTTGAAATAAATGCCAACTGCATGTTAACCTTAAGAGAGTCCTGAACGAGGACGCCTATGTCCTTTTGTGCTTCAACTTCTAAAGCCTTTCCCCATTTAGAAAATAGCCTACACCTCTACTCTTCCTACCAAAGTGCACAACCTCACTCTTTCCCACGTTGCACTCCGTCTGCCACTTCTATACCCACTCTCCTGACCTGTCCAAGTCTTTCTGCAGACTCCCTGCGTCTTCCACATTACCTGTCCCTCCATCTATCCTACTGTCATCTGCAAACTTACATTTCCTCAGCGTCCAATTCAATTTGAACCGTACAACACAGAAAGGGACCATTTGGCCCATTGTGCTGACAATGTCCCCTTTGGCTGAGGTTTCCAATCAGACCCATTGACTTGCTCTTACACAGTAATCCGTCCTAAATTGATGCAACAGTCACAAAGTCTCTTCTTCCTTGGGAATTTGGTACGTCCATAAAGACTCTCACCAACTTTCATCGATGCGCCACAGAAAGCATTCTATTTGGATGCATCTTGTTATGGCAACCGCACTGCCCAGGACTGCAAGAAACTACAGAGAGTAGTGAACACATCCCAGACCAGCACACAAGCCAAACCTCCATCCATTGACTCCATCTATACTTCCCGCTACCTCGGGAAAGCAGCTAGCATCATAAAAGACCCCTCCCACCGCAGTTATAATCTCATCCAACCTCTGCCATCAGGCAGGAGATACAAAATCTTAAAACACATGTACCAACAGGTTCAAGAACAGCTTCTTCCCCACTGTTATTAAACTTCTGAAACCTCTTAAATTTCAAATCTAACGTTGATCTTGCTTTTTGTGCACCTTCTTTGCAGCTGTAACTTTGTATTTTTCACTCTGTTCAATCACCCGATGATCTTTGTATGTATGATCTATCTGCACTGCATGCAAGACAAAACAAAACGTTTCAGTGTACTTAGGTACATGTGACAACAATAAATCAATCAAATCAAAACCCCACCTCAACCCCTGTATCTCCCAGTCATGTTTACAGTCCCTCTGCCTGAACCATATCTCAAAATTTAAAAAAAAGCCCTCCACCCAATCCTGGTTCAACCTTTCCTGAGGATTATAGCCTGTCAGTTTTGAGACTAATAAGTTTCTGCTCCCCCATCAGTGATTTTGTAACAGAGAGTACAAGTGTCCACCTTATATCAGTGTGGATAAAACAATGTCCTGGCCTAAGCAATGCAAGACAGGCAGGAGGTTGGAAGAACTCAGCAAGCCAGGCGGCATCAGGAGGTGGAGACGTCGACGTTTCGGGTGTAACGTAGGTGGTGGGGTGATTGTGATAGGTTGGTGGAAAGGCTGGAGCTGATAGGTTGGAAGGAAGATGGACATGTAGGACAGGTCAGGGGGTGGTGTCGAGTTGGAGGGTTGGATCTGGAATGAGGTGGGGGTTTGGGGAGATTAGGAAACTAGTGAAGTCTATGTTGATGCCATGTGGTTGTCGGGTTCCGAAGTGGAGGATGATTTGGCAGTGGGGGGGCGGCCCAGGACTTTCATGCCCTTGGGGGAGTGAGGGGGAGTTGAAGTGGTCGGCCACAGGGCAGCAGGGGTATTTGGGTCCCTTAAATGGTCCACGAGTTGGCGCTTGGCCCCCCCCCCCCTCCCCCGATGTAGCGGAGAGCACACCGAGTGCAACGGATGCAGGAAATGAGATGGGAGGAGGTTATAGAGATGTACAGCGCAGAAAAAGGCCCTTTGGATTTATCGACTTTTATGCGTTTCAAGACATCCTGCACCTCCTCCTCTGTAATATGGACATTCTTCAAGATGTCACCATCTATTTCCCTACAGTCTACATCTTCCATGTCCTTCCCCATAGTAAACACTGATGCAAAATACTCACTTAGTATCTTCCCCATCTCCTAAAGCTCCACACAAAGGCTGCCTTGCTGATCTTTGAGGGGCCCTATTCTCTCCCTAGTTACCCTTTTGTCCTTAATGTATTTGTAGAAACCCTTTGGATTCTCCTTAACTCTAGTTGCCAAAGCTATCTCATTTCCCATTTTGCCCTCCTGAGTTCTCTCTTAGGTATACTCCTCCTGCCTTTATACACTTCATAGGATTCACTCGATCCATCCTGTCTATATGGTGGCACAGTGGTTAGCACTGCTGCTTCACAGTGCCAGAGACCCAGGTTCAACTCCTGCCTCAGGCAATTATCTGTGTGGAGTTTGCACATTCTCTCTGTGTGGATTTCCTCCCACAGTCCAAAATGTGCAGGTTAGGTGAATTGGTCGTGCTAAATTGCCCGTAGTGTAAGGTGAAAGGGTAAATGTAGGGGAATGGGTCTGGGTGGGTTGCTCTTCGGAGGGTTGGCGTGGACTTGTTGGGCCGAAGGGCCTGTTTCCACACTGTAAGTAATCTAGTCTACCTGACATATGCTTCCTTCTTTTTCTTAATCATACCCTCAATTTCTCTAGTCATCCAGCATTCCCTACACCAACCAGCCTTTCCTTTCACCCTGACAGGAATATACTTTCTCTGGACTCTCGTTATTGCATTTTTGAAGGTGTCCCATTTTCCAGCCGTCCCTTTACCTGCAAACATCTGCCTCCAATCAGCTTTTGAAAGTTCCATCAAAATTGGCCTTCCTCCAATGTAGAAGTTCAACTTTTAGATCTGGTCTATCCTTTTCCATCACTATTTTAAAACTAATAGAATTAGAGACCCGGGTTCAATTCCCACCTCAGGCGACTGACTGTGTGGAGTTTGCACGTTCTCCCCGTGTCTGCGTGGGTTTCCTCCAGGTGCTCCGGTTTCCTCCCACAGTCCAAAGATGTGCAGGGTCAGGTGAATTGGCCATGCTAAATTGCCCGTAGACATACTGAATCAGAAAGTTTTCTTGTACACATTTAACAAATTCCTCTCCATCTAAACCCTTAACACTATGGCAGTCCCAGTCTGTATTTGGAAAGTTAAAATCCCCTACCATAACCACCCTATTATTCTTACAGATAACAGAGATCTCCTTACAAATTTGTTTCTCAATTTCCCTCTGACTATTAGGGGGTGTATAATACAATCCCAATAAGGTGACCATCCCTTTCTTATCTCTCAGTTCCACCCAAATAACTTCCCTGGATGTATTCCAGTGCGATGCAACTGAAATGATATATTGAACTGGACTGTTTTTCAATATGTCATTTTGTTGCATCACACTGAAAACGTTTGCTATAAATTCTGTGTCTTATGATCTTACACTCCACAACCACCTGATGAAGGAGCAGCGCTCGGAAAGCTAGTGCTTCCAAATAAAGCTGTTGGACTACAACCTGGTGTTGTGTGATTTTTTTTTAACTTTGTAAGCTCCAGTTCAACACTGGCACCTCCACATCAGTCTGAGCGTGGGCTGGCTGCATGATAACCATTCTTGGAAAGCCCAGCAGGTGGAGCTCACGTGCTGCCAGAACTCCAGGCTCGGGAAGACCAAATGAGCAGCACAGAAATAGGCTGTGTACACAGAAACCACGAGCAGGAGTGGGCCATTCAGCCTTTTGAGCTTACTGTAGCACACGGTAGGATCACGGCAGATCAATCTGACCCTACGTCGTCTCCATCGGTGCACATGGTGGCTCAGCGGTTAGCACTGCTGCCTCACAGCACCAGGGTCCTGGGTTCGATTCCCACCCGTCTGTGTGGAGTTTGCACGTTCTCCCCGTGTCTGTGTGGGTTTCCTCCGGGTGCTCCGGTTTCCTCCCACAGTCCAAAGGTGTGCAGCTCAGGTGAATTGGCCATGCTAAATTGCCCACAGTGTTAGGTGCATTAGTCAGGGGTAAATATAGGGTAGGGAAATGGGTCTGGGTGGGTTTCTCTTCGGAGGGTCGGGGTGGGCGTGTTGGGCCGAAGGGCCTGTTTCCACACTGTAGAGAATCTAATCTAATCCCACTTGGCAGCAGGCAATAGTGAGACCTGCAAACTCACCACCCTGTCAGTTTTGTTTGTTTTCCCTGAACTCCCTATGGATTCATCCCTGATTATCTGAAGGTTGGCTGAGGGGGCAGGTGACAGGCCATCCATAACCTAATTCAAGGCTTGAGGGGCTGAATGGCCTGTGCTCCTGTACATGTTTATAGCCCCTCGGTCTGGACTGCCAACACCATCTCCACAACAAGCAGACTCGCCTGTAATTTTCAAACACCTCGGTGAGGTCACCTTTTGGTCTTCCCAGCCTTCAATCTTTCCCGCTAATTGTTTACTGTCTATTGTCCCTTTGAATTTTTTTTTTTGCAGAGTTTCTACGTCCTGTGTAAAAGATGGAGGAGGTGCAGGGTAAGTACGATCGGGAACGACTGAACGGCGAGGGCTGTGGAATTTGACGCTGGATCTCAGTGAGGGCCGCAGTACCCACCAGCTGGAGAGACTGGAGAGAAGGACTCTTCCTCAGCCTTGCTTTGACCTCCTCGCTCCTCAGGGCTGTAGGCCGAGGGTCTGCCGACCGGGGGCTAAGCTGCTCCATGCTGGCTGAGCGGAGCTTGCTGAGCTTCCTGACAGTGTTGTGTCCAATGGAAGAGAGGAAGGCTCTCAGGGCAGAGCGCGGTCTCTGCTGGCTCTCGGTAATGCACAGACATCGGGGGCTGTTGCTGGGGTCTCTGCACAACAAAACAGAGGGTCAGTCACAGATAGCTCCTACTGTAGACTAGGAACAGGTGGGGGAGGGGGAGGGGGATGCTCACTCCGGGAGGGTCAGTCACACAGGGTATAATATCTGTAATCTGCTGTTATCTCACTGCTGCTTTGTGGGATCTTGCTGTGCACCAGTGCGACCGATGCCAGGACACTGGGTAAATTTAAGGAGGAGATAGACGGACTTTTAATTAATAATGGGTTGGAAGGGTGACGGACAGCAGGCAGGAAAGTGGAGTTAAGGCTGAGATGAGATCAGCCAAGATCATCTTAAATGGTGGTGCAGGTTTGAGGGGCTAAATTGGCCTACTCCTGCTTGTATCACAGACACCAGTCTTCAGCCAAATTCGATTCATGCCACGTGTTACCAAGAAACGGTTGGAGGAAATGGATACTATCAAGGCAATGGGCCCTGACAACATTCCGGCAACAATACTGAAGACTTGGGCTCCAGAACCTGCCGCTCCCCCTAGCCAAGCTGTTCCAGCACAGTTACTACACTGGTATCTACTCGACAATGTGGAAAATTGCCCGGGTACGTCCTGTACGCAAAAATCAGGACAAATCCAACCCGGCCAATTACCACCCCATCAGTCTTACTCTCCATCATCCGGAAAGCAATGGAAGGTGTCATCAACACCGCTATCAATCAGCACCTGCTCAGCCATAACCTGCTCAGTGAGGCCCAGTTTGGGTTCCACCAGGGTCACTCAGCTCCTGACCTCATTACGGCCTTGGTCCAAACATGGACAAAAGAGCTGAATTCCAGAGGTAGGGTGAGAGAGACAGCCCCCTGACACCAAGGCTGCATTTAACCGAGTGTGGCATCAAGAAACCAAGGATTGGAGGGAACCTTCAGGTGATAGTGTTTCCATGTATCTGCTGCCCTTGTCCTTCTAGATGGAAGTGGTCGTGGGATTGGAAGATGCTGCCTGAGGATCTTTGGTGAATTTCTGCAGTGCATCTTAGATAGTTAGTACAATTACTCATGAGTGTCAGTGGTGGAGGGAGTGGGTGTTTGTGGATGTGGTGTCAATCAAGCCGGCTGCTTTGTCCCGGATGGTGTTGAGCTTCTTGAGTGATGTTGGAGCTGCCCCCCATCCAGGCAGGTGGGGAGTATCCCATCACACTCCTGACTGGTGCCTTGGTGATGGTGGACAGGCTTTGGGGAGCCAGGGGGTGAAAGAACTACATTCTCTTTTAAGTTTCAGTCTGTGTAAGGCGAACCACAGCTTCTGTAATTAGTCTCTCGACTTGGTAGAAACCCGTCTTCAGGAGACTGTTACTGTCAGCATTGCCCTGAACTTGAAACAAATTAACCTGTTTTGGCAATGATCAGATGGAGGGACATCCCAAAGTGCTTCACAGCCATGAATTCCTCTTTAATTAACTGCCAACTTCTTCTCCCAAAGTATTCTGGGATCTTTAAAGTGGTGCTGACAAGGAAGGCAAGATTTCAGTGTAATGGTGAAAGACAGTAATTCCAACAGTGCTGCACTCCCTCAGTACTGACACTCTGACAGTGCAGCACTCCCTCAGCACTGACCCTCTGACAGTGCAGCCCTCCCTGAGTACTGACCCTCTGACAGTGCGGCCCTCCCTGAGTACTGACCCTGTGACAGTGCTGCCCTCCCTCAGTATTGACCCTCTGACAGTGCGGCCGTCCCTCTGTACTGATCCTGTGATAGTGCAGCCTTCCCTCAGTACTGGCCCTCCGACAGTGCGGCCCTCCCTCAGTACTGACCCTCCGACAGTGTGACACTCCCTCAGTACTGACCCTCTGACAGTGCGGCACTCCCTCAGTACTGACCGTCCGACAGTGCGGCACTCCCTCAGTACTGTCCCTCTGACAGTGCGGCACTCCCTCAGCACTGACCCTCCGACAGTACAGCCTTCCCTCAGTACTGACCCTCTGACAGTGCGGCAATTCCTCAGCACTGAACCTCCGACAGTGCGGCACACCCTCCGTACTGACCCTCCGACAGTGCAGCCTTCCCTTAGTACTGACCCTCCAACAGTGCATCACTCCATCAGTACTGACCCTCTGACAGTGCTGCACTCCCTCAGTACTGACCCTCTGACAGTGCAGCACTCCCTCAGCACTGACCCTCTGACAGTGCAGCCCTCCCTCAGTACTGACCCTCTGACAGTGCTGCACCCTCTCAGTACCACACTGCATTCTCAGCCTGGATGATGGGTTAATGTCCAAGGAATGGAACAACATTGTGAGGCCAAGGGGAGAGTGCTCCCTATTGAGGCCCGGCTGATGGAGGTGCTGCCTTTCATTGATACTTGTGTCCTTACACAATGAACACTCTCTGGTACTGACCCGTTACTGTGGCAAACGCAGGACCCACTGAAGCTTGTCAACTGCTTCTGGGCCTTGAGGTCTGGAGCCTGAGGCCTACTTGGGAGGTAGGGCACAGAGAAGCCACTTGGTCCCCACAAAGAGAAAATGAAACACAGACTCACCCTGGTACCTGGTTGTCCTCTGAAGGCAGGCTGTTCGAGTGGTGGATAGGACTCTCTCTGCTGACGCCTGGCCTGGTGCTGGACTCAGCGGCAATGGGGCCTGTCTCAGGAGGCTGTGCCAACCTCTGGCACTCACCCAGATCTGATGTTCCGACTGGAGTTGGCACCTCCGATCTGTCAGTGTTGGCGTGGGGCCATATCTTCACTGTTGTCAGCTCCCTGCCTGCTAAAATGGAGAGAGTGAGAGGGAGTGAGTCAGTGAGAGAGAGGGAATAAGAGAGAGTTGAGAGAGAGGGAGTGAGAGACAGAGAGTCAGATTGAGAGAGAGAGGGAGATGGAGAGGGAGAAGGAGTGAGAGTGAGAGAGAGGGTGTGAGAGTGCGAGTGAGAAAAAGTCTGAGAGAGA
>NW_025214809.1:37222-40719 GCF_004010195.1 Chiloscyllium plagiosum | reverse complement strand
GAGAGTGAGAGAGAGAGAGTGAGTGTGAGAGAGGCTGTACCGGCATGTTACTGGGAACGCATAGTTTTAACACATTTGGGGACTAATGCAGTGAAGGTTTTGAATAAAACTCAATGCACAAAATAACCCCTCGCTCAAGACCCACCTCCGACTGGCATTTACTCGAGGTTTGCTGTAGAGCAGGGGAGAACGGTCAGGGGTTTGGTGAATGTGCAGGAGAGTTGGGTAAATTCAATCCAGGCAGCATCCTTGACAAACCCAAGGCAGTGAGTGGGGCCTGTGGAGATGAACCTGCCTCAGTTTGGGGGAGGGGGCAGCCCCACGCCACACAATGTTCTCACACCCTCCCCTCCTCCCCATGCCCTCTCATCTACCCCGTCTGACCCTCACGCCTCCTTCATGTCCACTCCGAGACACTGTTCCACCAATGATCCCCACGTTTCCCCATGCCAACCCATGTCCCATCCAAACCCCCTATGCACCATCATGTCCCCTCAGACAACCCCTGTCCCTACACGTTCATGAATCCAGCCTGTGTCCCTACATACTCCTACTCTGCTCGACATCCCCTACTGATCGCAGATAGCTATTCACCCAGTATCCACTAAGTACAGTCCTCAACACCCATGTAATAGAAAAGAAGGAATCCAAGCCATAACAACCAAATAAAACCATGTTTCAGATCAGTGTGCGAGATGTTCTGCTCTGTCATGGGATGTGAGTGTCACTGGCTGGACGCCCATTTATTTCCCTCCCACTCGCCCTTGAGAAAGTGGTTCTGAGCTAAACCATTGAAATGCACTTGGGGCAGGTAGACCTCCCACTGGTGAAACTGAAGGAACGGCGATGTGTTTCCAAGTCAGGAATGATGAATGGCTCAGCTGAGGACTTGCAGGGGACAGTGTTCTCTGCCCTTCTCGATGGAAGTGGTCGTGGGTTTGGAAGGTGCTGTCTGAGGATCTTTGGTGAATTTCTGCAGTGCACCTTGTAGATGGTACACACCGCTGCTTCTGGGGGGGGGGGGGGGGGGGGGGGAGTGGATGTGGTGCCAATCAAGCGGGCTGCTTTGTCCTGGAATGGTGTCAAACATTTTAAGACCGTAACATGAAGGAGAAGTAGTGGTTCAGCCAGCCCTACTGAGTTAGCTCTGCCATAACATACTGTGGGGCGAGTGTAAGGCTGTACCCTTTGGCAGGAAGAATAGAGGAGCTGACTACTATTTAAATGGAGAAAGACTGCAGGGAACTGCAGCAGAGGGGGATTTGGGAGCGATCGCGCATAGATCTCGAAAAGCTCGCATCCAAGTTCAGCAGATAATAGGGAAACCAAATGGAATGCCGTTCTTTATTTCAATGGGAATGGAATACAAAATATGGAGGCTTTGCTAAAACTATGCAATTAAACCACAGCCGGGATACAAAGATACACTGGCTTGGAGGCAGTCCAGAAGGGAGTCACTCGGCTGTTCCTGGGAATGGAGGGACTGCCTTGTGAGACAAGGTTGAGTAGGTTGGACATATGCTCAGTGGGGTTCGGAAGAATAAGAAGAGACCTTATTGAAACATACGCGATTCTTAGGGAACGTGAGAGAGGGGCCATTTCCCCTTGTGGGAAAGTCAAGGACCAGGCGGCACCATCTCAGAACAAGGGGGCACCCACTTCTGAGCGAGATGATGAGGGACTCGTTGTCTGAGATGGCAGCGAATGTGCGGAATTCTTTCCCGAAGACGGCTGACGAGGCTGAGTCATTATGTGCATTCAAGGCTGAGGTAGAGAGACTTATCTTTTGAAATGAGGAGGGGAAAAGGCGGAAGAGTGGAGTTGAGGATTATCACATCAGCCTTGACCTCATTGGATGGTGAAGCAGACTAGATGGGCTGAATGGCTTCCTTCTGCTCCCACCATTATCACTCCAGCTGTCTTTTGGTTGTAAGATCCTCATCATTTGTTCCACTTACTCCCTCCGCAAACAGAATTAAAAGCTCTCCAACTACTTTCAGTTCCGGAAAGGAGGCATATCAGACCCCAAACATTAACTGAGTTTCTCGTTCCTCTCAGTTTCCCATCGCCTCTTGTTATCAGGTTGTGGATTGTGCTGGAGTAGAATTCTGCTGCTGTTAATGGCCGACAGCGGCACATGGAAGCCCAGTCGGGAGTTGCGAGATCTGTTTGAAGTCTGTCCCATTTAGCACGGGGACAGTACCACATGACACGACGGAGGGAATTTTCAATGTGAAGGTGGGATTTCCGCTCCACAAGCACTTTGCTGCGGTTACTCTTCCCAACCTGGAGATGCACCTGCAGCCAACAGGTTATCAAGGATGAGGGCAAGTACGGTGTCCCGGGCAGTGTGCTCCAGCACCAACCCCAGGGAGCACTGTGTCCCGGTACTAACACCCCGGGGAGCACTGTGTCCCAGTACTGTCCCCCCGGGGAGCACTGTGTCCCGGTACTGACCCCCCGGGGAGCACTGTGTCCCGGTACTGTCCGCCCCAGGGAGCACTGTGTCCCGGTACTGTCCCCCGGGGAGCACTGTGTCCCCCTACTAACCCCTCTGGTGAGCACTGTGTCCCGGTACTGACCCCCCGGGGAGCACTGTGTCCCGGTACTGTCCCCCCAGGGAGCACTGTGTCACGGTACAATCCGCCCGGGGAGCACTGTGTCCCGTTACTGTCCCCCCGGGGGGCACTGTGTCCTGGTACTGTCCTCCCAGGGGGCACTGTGTCCTGGTACTGTCCCCCCGGGGGGCACTGTGTCCCGGTACTGTCCCCCTGGGGAGCACTGTGTCCTGGTACAATCCGCCCGGGGAGCACTGTGTCCTGGTACAATCCGCCCGGGGAGCACCGTGTCCTGGTACTGTCCCCCCGGGGGGCACTGTGTCCCGGTACTGTCCCCCTGGGGAACACTGTGTCCTGGTACAATCCGCCCGGGGAGCACTGTGTCCCGTTACTGTCCCCCCGGGGGGCACTGTGTCCCGGTACTGTCCCCCAGGGGAACACTGTGTCCCGGTACAATCCGCCCGGGGAGCACTGTGTCCCGTTACTGTCCCCCCGGGGGGCACTGTGTCCTGGTACTGTCCCCCCGGGGGGCACTGTGTCCTGGTACTGTCCCCCCGGGGAGCACTGTGTCCCGGTACTGTCCCCCCGGGGGGCACTGTGTCCCAGTACTGTCCCCCTGAGGAGCACTGTGTCCTGGTACTGTCCCCCCGGGGGGCACTGTGTCCTGGTACTGTCCCCCCGGGGGGCACTGTGTCCTGGTACTGTCCCCCCGGGGAGCACTGTGTCCCGGTACTGTCCCCCCGGGGAGCAACTGTGTCCCGGTACTGTCCCCCCGGGGGGGCACTGTGTCCCGGTACTGTCCCCCCGGGGGGGCACTGTGTCCCGGTACTGTCCCCCCGGGGGGGCACTGTGTCCCGGTACTGTCCCCCCGGGGGGGCACTGTGTCCCGGTACTGTCCCCCCGGGGGGGCACTGTGTCCCGGTACTGTCCCCCCGGGGG
>NW_025214809.1:31066-34780 GCF_004010195.1 Chiloscyllium plagiosum | reverse complement strand
TGTGTCCCGGTACTGTCCCCCCGGGGAGCACTGTGTCCTGGTACTGTCCCCCCGGGGAGCACTGTGTCCCGGTACTGTCCCCCCGGGGAGCACTGTGTCCCGGTACTGTCCCCCCGGGGGGCACTGTGACCCGGTACTGTCCCCCGGGGGAGCACTGTGTCCCGGTACTGTCCACCCGGGGAGCACTGTGTCCTGGTACTGTCCCCCTGAGGAGCACTGTGTCCCGGTACTGTCCCCCGGGGGAGCACTGTGTCCCGGTACTGTCCCCCAGGGGAGCAATGTGTCCTGGTACTGTCCCCCGGGGGAGCACTGTGTCCTGGTACTGTCACCCCCAGGGAGCACTGTGTCCCGGTACTGTCCCCCAGGGGAGCACTGTGTCCTGGTACTGTCCCCCCGGGGGGGCACTGTGTCCCGGTACTATCCCCCCGGGGAGCACTGTGTCCCGGTACTGTCCCCCCGGGGGAGCACTGTGTCCCGGTACTGTCCCCCCAGGAGCACTGTGTCCTGGTACTGTCCCCCCGGGGGAGCACTGTGTCCCGGTACTGTCCCCCCGGGGGAGCACTGTGTCCCGGTACTCTCCCCCCGGGGAGCACTGTGTCCTGGTACTGTCCGCCCGGGGAGCACTGTGTCCTGGTACTGTCCCCCCGGGGAGCACTGTGTCCTGGTACTGTCCCCCCGGGGAACACTGTGTCCTGGTACTGTCCCCCCGGGGGAGCACTGTGTCCCGGTACTATCCCCCCGTGGAGCAGTGCGTCCCGGTACTGTCCCCCAGGGGAGCAATGTGTCCCGGTACTATCCCCCCGGGGAGCACTGTGTCCCGGTACTGTCCCCCCGGGGAGCACTGTGTCCTGGTACTGTCACCCGGGGAGCACTGTGTCCCGGTACTGTCCCCCAGGGGAGCACTGTGTCCTGGTACTGTCCCCTGGGGGAGCACTGTGTCCCGGTACTGTCCCCCAGGGGAGCATTGTGTCCTGGTACTGACCCCCGGGGAGCACTGTGTCCCGGTACTGTCCCCTGGGGGAGCACTGTGTCCCGGTACTGTCCCCCCCCGGGGAGAACTTTGTCCCGGTACTGTCCCCCCGGGGAGCACTGTGTCCCGGTACTGTCCCCCAGGGGAGCACTGTGTCCCGGTACTGACCCCCGGGGAGCACTGTGTCCCTGTACTGTCCCCCCGGGGAGCACTGTGTGCTGATATGTCCCCCAGGGGAGCATTGTGTCCCGGTACTGCCCCCCCGGGGAGCACTGTGTCCCGGTACTGTCCCCCAGGGGAGCACTGTGTCCCGGTGCTGTCGCCCAGGGGAGCATTGTGTCCTGGTACTGTCCCCCCGGGGGAACACTGTGTCTCGGTACTGACCCCCCGGGGGAGCACTGTGTCCTGGTACTGTCCCCCGGGGAGGACTGTGTCCTGGTACTGTGTCCCGGTACTGTCCCCCAGGGGAGCACTGTGTCCTGGTACTGACCCCCGGGGAGGACTGTGTCCTGGTACTGTGTCCCAGTACTGTCCCCCCCGGGGAGCACTGTGTCCCTGTACTGTCCCCCGGGGAGCAATGTGTCCCGGGACAGTCCTCCCGGGGAGCACTGTGTCCTGATACTGACCCCCGGGGAGCACTGTGTCCGGGTACTGTCCCCCAGGGGCGCACTGTGTCCCTGTATTGTCCCCCGGGGGAGAATTGTGTCTCGGTACTGTCCCCCTGGAGAGCATTGTGTCTCGGTACTGACCCCCCCGGGGGAGAATTTTGTCTCGGTACTATCCCCCTGGAGAGCATTGTGTCTCGGTACTGACCCCCCCGGGGAGCACTGTGTCCCGGTACTGTCCCCCTGGAGAGCATTGTGTCTCGGTACTGACCCCCCGGGGAGCACTGTGTCCCGGTACTGTCCCCCAGGGTGCACAGTGTCCCGGTAATGTCCCCCCGGGGGGCACTGCGTCCCGGTACTGTCCCCCAGGGTGCACTGTGTCCTGGTACTGTCCCCCCGGGGAGCACTGTGTCCCGGTACTGTCCCCCCGGGGAGCACTGTGTACCGGTACTGTCCCCCGGGGGGCACTGTGTCCCGGTACTGTCCCCCCGGGGAGCACTGTGTCCCGGTACTGACCCCCCGGGGAGCCCTGTGTCCCGGTACTATCCCTCCTGGGGAGCACTGTGTCCTGTTACTGTCCCCCGGGGAGCACTGTGTCCCGGTACTGTCCCCCGGGGAGCACTGTGTCCCGGTACTGTCCCCCCGGGGAGAACTGTGACCCGGTACTGTCCCCTAGGGGAGCATTGTGTCCGGGTACTGTCCCCCCCGGGGAGCACTGTGTCCCGTACTGACCCCCGGGTAGCACTGTGTCCTGGAACTGTCCCCCAGGGGAGCACTGTGTCCTGGTACTGTCCCCCCCGGGGGAGCACTGTGTCCCGTACTGACCCCCGGGTAGCACTGTGTCCTGGAACTGTCCCCCAGGGGAGCACTGTGTCCCGGTACTGTCCCCCCCGGGGGAGCACTGTGTCCTGGTACTGTCCCCCCCGGGGAGCACTGTGTCCTGGTACTGTCCCCCCCGGGAGCACTGTGTCCCGGTACTGTCCCCCAGGGTGCACTGTGTCCCGGTAATGTCCCCCCGGGGGGCACTGCGTCACGGTACTTTCCCCCCCGGGTAGCACTGTGTCCTGGAACTGTCCCCCCGGGGAGCACTGTGTCCCGGTACTGTCCCCCAGGGGATCACCGTGTCCCCGTACTGACCCCAGGGGCGCACTGTGTCCTGGTACTGTCCTCCGGGGAGCATTGTGTCCTGGTACTGTCCTCCGGGAAGCACTGTGTCCTGGTACTGTCCCCTGGGGGAGCACTATGTCCCGGTACTGTCCCCCAGGGGAGCATTGTGTCCTGGTACTGACTCCCGGGGAGGACTGTGTCCTGGTACTGTGTCCCGGTACTGTCCCCCCCGGGGAGCACTGTGTCCTGATACTGTCCCCCGGGGAGCACTGTGTCCCGGTACTGACCCCCGGGGAGCACTGTGTCCGGGTACTGTCCCCCAGGGGCGCACTGTGTCCCTGTATTGTCCCCCTGGAGAGCATTGTGTCTCGGTACTGACCTCCGGGGAGCACTGTGTCCCTGTACTGTCCCCCAGGGTGCACTGTGTCCCGGTAATGTCCCCCCGGGGGGCACTGTGTCCCGGTACTGTCCCCTCGGGGAGCACTGTGTCGCGGTACTATCCCCCCGGGGAGCACTGTATCCCGGTACTGTCCTCCCGGGGAGCACTGTGTCCCGGTACTGTCCTCCCGGGGAGCACTGTGTCCCGGTACTGTCCCCCCCGGGGAGAACTGTGACCCGGTACTGTCCCCTAGGGGAGCATTGTGTCCTGGTACTGTCCCCCCCAGGGAGCACTGTGTCCTGGTACTGTCCCCCCGGGGGAGCACTGTGTCCCGTACTGACCCCTGGGGTAGCACTGTGTCCCGGGACTGTCCCCCAGGTAGCACTGTGTCCTGGAACTGTCCCCCAGGGGAGCATTGTGTCCTGGTACTGTCCCCCCCGGGAGCACTGTGTCCTGGTACTGTCCCCCCGGGGAGCACTGTGTCCCGTACTGTCCCCCTGAGGAGCACTGTGTCCCGGTACTGTCCCCCAGGGGAGCACTGTGTCCCGGTACTGTCCCCCCCGGGGAGCACTGTGTCCCGTACTGTCCCCCTGAGGAGCACTGTGTCCCGGTACAGTCGCCCAGGGGAGCACTGTGTCCCGGTACTGTCCCCC
>NW_025214809.1:26604-29406 GCF_004010195.1 Chiloscyllium plagiosum | reverse complement strand
TGTGTCCCGGTACTGTCCCCCCGGGGAGCACTGTGTCCAGGTACTGTCCCCCCGGGGGGCACTGTGTACCGGTACTGTCCCCCGGGGGGCACTGTGTCCCGGTACTGACCCCCCAGGGGAGCATTGTGTCCTGGTACTGTCCCCCTGGGGGAGCACTGTGTCCCGGTACTGTCCCCCCGGGGAGCACTGTGTCCTGGTACTGTCCCCCTGGGGAGCACTGTGTCCCGGTACTGTCCCACTGGGGAGCACTGTGTCCCGGTACTGTCCCCCCGGGGAGCACTGTGTCCAGGTACTGTCCCCCCGGGGGGCACTGTGTCCCGGTACTGACCCCCCCAGGGGAGCACCGTGTCCCGGTACTATCCCTCCTGGGGAGCACTGTGTCCCGGTACTATCCCCCCGGGGAGCACTGTGTCCTGGTACTGTCCCCCTGGGGAGCACTGTGTCCAGGTACTGACCCCCAGGGAGCACTGTGTCCGGGTACTGTTCCCCTGGAGCACAGTGTCCTGGTACTGTCCCCCAGGGGAGCATTGTGTCCTGGTACTGTCCCCCCGGGGGAGCACTGTGTCCCGGTACTGTCCCCCCGGGGAGCACTGTGTCCAGGTACTGTCCCCCCGGGGGGCACTGTGTCCCGGTACTGACCCCCCTGGGGAGCACTGTGTCCCGGTACTATCCCTCCTGGGGAGCACTGTGTCCCGGTACTATCCCCCCGGGGAGCACTGTGTCCTGGTACTGTCCCCCTGGGGAGCACTGTGTCCAGGTACTGACCCCCAGGGAGCACTGTGTCCGGGTACTGTCCCCCTGGAGCACAGTGTCCTGGTACTGTCCCCCAGGGGAGCATTGTGTCCTGGTACTGTCCCCCGGGGAGCACTGTGTCCGGGTACTGTCACCCCGGGGAGCACTGTGTCCGGGTACTGTCCCCCAGGGGAGCATTGTGTCCTGGTACTGTCCCCCCGGGGGAGCACTGTGTCCGGGTACTGTCCCCCAGGGGAGCATTGTGTCCTGGTACTGTCCCCCCGGGGGAGCACTGTGTCCCGGTACTGTCCCCCCGGGGAGCACTGTGTCCTGGTACTGTCCCCCTGGGGAGCACTGTGTCCCGGTACTGTCCCCCTGGTGAGCACTGTGTCCCGGTACTGTCCCCCCGGGGAGCACTGTGTCCAGGTACTGTCCCCCCGGGGGGCACTGTGTCCCGGTACTGACCCCCCAGGGGAGCACCGTGTCCCGGTACTATCCCTCCTGGGGAGCACTGTGTCCTGGTACTGTCTCCCCGGGGATCACCGTGTCCCCGTACTGACCCCCGGGGACCACTGTGTCCGGGTACTGTCCCCCAGAGGCGCACTGTGTCCCTGTATTGTCCCCCGAGGGAGAATTGTGTCTCGGTACTGACCCCCCAGGGAGCACTGTGTCCCGGTACTGACCCCCGGGGGGCACTGTGTCCCGGTACTGTCCCCCTGGAGAGCATTGTGTCTCGGTACTGTCCCCCCCGGGGAGCACTGTGTCCCTGTACTGTCCCCCGGGCAGCACTGTGTCCCGGTACTGTCCCCCTGGAGAGCATTGTGTCTCGGTACTGTCCCCCCCGGGGAGCACTGTGTCCCTGTACTGTCCCCCGGGCAGCACTGTGTCCCGGTACTGTCCCCCTGGAGAGCATTGTGTCACTATCCTGTCCCCCCCGGCGAGCACTGTGTCCCGGTACTGTTCCCCCGGGGAGCACTGTGTCCTGCTACTGTCCCCACGAGGAGCACTGTGTCCTGCTACTGTCCCCCCGGGGAGCACTGTGTCCCGGTACTGTCCCCCGGGGAGCACTGTGTCGCGGTACTGCCCCCCCGGGGAGCACTGTGTCCAGGTACTGTCCCCCCCGGGGAGCACTGTCTCCCGGTGCTGTCCCCCGGGGAGCACTGTGTCCAGGTACTGTCCCCCCCGGGGAGCACTGTGTCCCGGTGCTGTCCCCCGGGGAGCACTGTGTCCTGGTAAGTCCCCCGGGGAGCACTGTGTCCTGGTACTGTTCCCCCAGGGGAGCAATGTGTCCTGGTACGGTCCCCCTGGGGAGCACTGTGTCCAGGTACTGTCCCCCTGGGGAGCACTGTGTCCAGGTACTGTCCCCCTGGGGAGCACTCTGTCCAGGTACTGACCCCCGGGGAGCACTGTGTCCTGGTAAGTCCCCCGGGGAGCACTGTGTCCTGGTACTGTTCCCCCAGGGGAGCACTCTGTCCAGGTAATGTCCCCCTGGGGAGCACTGTGTCCAGGTACTGTCCCCCTGGGGAGCACTCTGTCCAGGTACTGTCCCCCAGGGGAGCACTGTGTCCTGGTACTGTCCCCCCGGGGAGCACTATGTCCTGGTACTATCCCTCCTGGGGAGCACTGTGTCCTGGTACTGTCCCCCCGTGGAGCACTGTGTCCAGGTACTGACCCCCTGGGGAGCACTGTGTCCCGTACTGACCCCCGGGCAGCATTGTGTCTCGGTACTGTCTCCCCCGGGGAGCACTGTGTCCCGGTACTGTCCCCCGGGGTGCACTGTGTCCCGGTACTGACCCACGGGCAGCACTGTGTCCTGGTACTGTCCCCCTGGAGAGCATTGTGTCTCGGTACTGTCCCCCCCGGGGAGCACTGTGTCCCTGTACTGTCCCCCGGGGTGCACTGTGTCCCGGTAATGTCCCCCCGGGGGGCAATGCGTCCCGGTACTTTCCCCCCGGAGAGCACTGTGTCCTGATACTGTCCCCCAGGGGAGCATTGTGTCCTGGTACTGTCCCCCGGGGAGCACTGTGTCCTGGTACTGTCCCCCTGGGGAGCACTGTGTCCTGGTACTGT
>NW_025214809.1:16704-26584 GCF_004010195.1 Chiloscyllium plagiosum | reverse complement strand
CCTGGGGAGCACTGTGTCCCGGTACTGTCCCCCCGGGGAGCACTGTGTCCTGGTACTGTTCCCCCAGGGGAGCACTGTGTCCTGGTACTGTCCCCCTGGGGAGCACTGTGTCCTGGTACTGTCCCCCTGGGGAGCACTGTGTCCAGGTGCTGTTCCCCGGGGAGCACTGTGTCCTGGTACTGTCCCCCTGGGGAGCACTGTGTCCAGGTACTGTGACGCCGGGGAGCACTGTATCCCGATATTGTCCCCCCGGGGAGCACTGTGTCCTGGTACGGTCCCCCTGGGGAGCACTGTGTCCTGGTACTGTCCCCCAGGGGAGCATTGTGTCCTGGTACTGTCCCCCCCGGGGAGCACTGTGTCCGGGTACTGTCCCCCCGGGGGAGCACTGTGTCCTGGTACTGTCCCCCAGGGGAGCATTGTGTCCTGGTACTGTCCCCCCCGGGGAGCACTGTGTCCTGGTACTGTCCCCCAGGGGAGCATTGTGTCCTGGTACTGTCCCCCCCCGGGGAGCACCGTGTCCTGGTACTGTCCCCCCGGGGGAGCACTGTGTCCCGGTACTATCCCCCCGGGGAGCACTGTGTCCAGGTACTGACCCTCAGGGAGCACTGTGTCCCGGTACTGTCCCCCCGGGGGGCACTGTGTCCCGGTACTGTCCACCGGGGGAACACTATGTCCCGGTACTATCCCCCCTGGGGAGCACTGTGTCCCGGTACTATCCCCCCTGGGGAGCGGAGCACTGTGTCCCGGTACTATCCCCCCTGGGGAGCACTGTGTGCCGGTACTGTCCCCCCGGGGAGCACTGTGTCCGGGTACTGTCCCCCCGGGGAGCACTGTGTCCCGGTACTGTCCCCCGGGGGAGCACTGTGTCCTGGTACTGTCCCCTCGGGGGAGCACTGTGTCCCGGTACTATCCCCCCGGGGAGCACTGTGTCCTGGTACTGTCCCCCTGGGGAGCACTGTGTCCAGGTACTGACCCCCAGGGAGCACAGTGTCCTGGTACTGTCCCCCTGGGGAGCATTGTGTCCTGGTACTGTCCCCCGGGGAGCACTGTGTCCTGGTACTGTCCCCCCGGGGAGCACTGTGTCCGGGTACTGTCCCCCAGGGGAGCATTGTGTCCTGGTACTGTCCCCCCTGGGGAGCACTGTGTCCTGGTACTGTCCCCCCGGGGAGCACTGTGTCCAGGTACTGTCCCCCCGGGGAGCGCTGTGTCCTGGTACTGTCCCCCCGGGGAGCACTGAGTCCTGGTACTGTCCCCCTGGGGAGCACTGTGTCCCGATATTGTCCCCCCGGGGAGCACTGTATCCTGGTACTGTCCCCTAGGGGAGCACTGTGTCCCGATATTGTCCCCCCGGGGAGCACTGTGTCCCGGTACTGTCCCCCTGGGGAGCACTGTGTCACGGTACTGTCCCCCCGGGGAGCACTGTGTCCCGATACTGTCCCCCTGGGGAGCACTGTGTCCCGATATTGTCCCCCGGGGGAGCACTGTGTCCTGGTACTGTCCCCTCCGGGGGAGCACTGTGTGTCACGGTACTGTCCCCCCGGGGAGCACTGTGTCCTGGTACTGTCCCCCCGGGGAGCACTGTGTCCTGGTACTGTCCCCCTGGGGAGCACTGTGTCACGGTACTGTCCCCCTGGGGGAGCTCTGTGTCCCGGTACTGTCCCCCGGGGAGCACTGTGTCCCGGTACTGTCCCCCCGGGGAGCACTGTGTCCCGGTACTGTCCCTCGGGGAGCACTGTGTCCTGGTACTGTTCCCCCGGGGAGCACTGTGTCCCGGTACTGTCCCCCGGGGAGCACTGTGTCCCGATACTGTCCCCCATGGGCAGCACTGTGTCCCGGTACTGTCCCCCCGGGGGAGCTCTGTGTTCCGGTGCTGTCCCCCCAAGGAGCACTGTGGCCCGGTACTGTTTCCCCGGGGAGCACTGTGTCCAGGTACTATCCCCCGGGGAGCACTGTGTCCTGGTACTGTCCCCCGGGGAGCACTGTGTCCCGGTACTGTCCCGCCGGGGAGGACTGTGTCCTGGTACTGTCCCCCAGGGGAGCATTGTGTCCTGGTACTGTCCCCCAGGGGAGCATTGTGTCCTGGTACTGTCCCCCCCGGGGAGAACTGTGTCCCGGTACTGTCCCCCGGGGAGCACTGTGTCCCGATACTGTCCCCCATGGGCAGCACTGTGTCCCGGTACTGTCCCCCCGGGGGAGCTCTGTGTTCCGGTGCTGTCCCCCCAAGGAGCACTGTGGCCCGGTACTGTTTCCCCGGGGAGCACTGTGTCCAGGTACTGTCCCCCCGGGGAGCACTGTGTCCAGGTACTATCCCCCCGGGGAGCACTGTGTCCTGGTACTGTCCCCCAGGGGAGCACCGTGTCCCGGTACTGTCCCGCCGGGGAGCACTGTGTCCTGGTACTGTCCCCTCCGGGGGAGCACTGTGTCCTGGTACTGTCCCCCGGGGAGCACTGTGTCCCGGTACTGTCCCCCCGGGGAGCACTGTGTCCCGGTACTGTCCCGCCGGGGAGCACTGTGTCCTGGTACTGTCCCCCAGGGGAGCATTGTGTCCTGGTACTGTCCCCCGGGGAGGACTGTGTCCTGGTACTGTGTCCCGGTACTGTCCCCCCCGGGGAGCACTGTGACCCGGTACTGTCCCCCCGGGGAGCACTGTGTCCTGGTACTGACCCCCGGGGAGGACTGTGTCCTGGTACTGTGTCCCGGTACTGTCCCCCAGGGGAGCATTGTGTCCTGGTACTGTCCCCCCCCGGGGAGCACCGTGTCCTGGTACTGTTCCCCCGGGGGAGCACTGTGTCCCGGTACTATCCCCCCGGGGAGCACTGTGTCCAGGTACTGTCCCCCCGGGGGGCACTGTGTCCCGGTACTGTCCACCTGGGGAACACTATGTCCCGGTACTGTCCCCCCGGGGAGCACTGTGTCCCGGTACTGTCCCCCTGGGGAGCACTGTGTCCCGGTACTATCCCCCCTGGGGAGCACTGTGTGCCGGTACTGTCCCCCCGGGGGAGCACTGTGTCCTGGTACTGTCCCCCCGGGGGAGCACTGTGTCCCGGTACTATCCCCCCTGGGGAGCACTGTGTCCCGGGACTGTCCCCCCGGGGTGCACTGTGTCCCGGTACTGTCCCCTGGGGAGCACTGTGTCCCGGCACTATCCCCCCTGGGAAGCACTGTGTCCTGGTACTGTCCCCCCGGGGGAGCACTGTGTCCCGGTACTGTCCCCCCGGGGGAGCACTGTGTCCTGGTACTATCCCCCCTGGGGAGCACTGTGTCCCGGTACTGTCCCCCCGGGGGGCACTGTGTCCCGGGACTGTCCCCCCGGGGTGCACTGTGTCCCGGTACTGTCCCCCGGGGAGCACTGTGTCCTAGTACTGTCGCCCAGGGGAGCATTGTGTCCTGGTACTGTCCCCCCGGGGAGCGCTGTGTCCCGGCACTATCCCCCCGGGGAGCACTGCGTCCCGGTACTGTCCCACGGGGAGCACTGTGTCCTCGTACTGTCCCCCAGGGGACCATTGTGTCCTGGTACAGTCCCCCCGGGGGACCATTGTGTCCTGGTACTGTCCCCCCGGGGGAGCACTGTCCGCTGGTACTGTGCCCCGGGGAGCACTGTGTCCTGGTACTGTCCCCCAGGGGAGCACAGTGTCCTGGTACTATCCCCCTGGGGAGCACTGTCCCCCGGTACTGTCCCCCCGGTGATCACTGTGTCCCGGTACTGTCCCCCCGGGGAGCACTGTGTCCCGGTACTGTCCACCTGGGAAGCACTATGTCCCGGTACTGTCCCCCCGGGGAGCACTATGTCCCGGTACTGTCCCCCTGGAGAGCATTGTGTCTCGGTATTGTCCTCCCGGGGGAGCAGTGTGACCCGGTACTATCCCCCCTGGGGAGCACTGCGTCCCGGTACTATCCTCCCTGGGGAGCACTGTGTCCTGGTACTGTCCCCCCGGGGGAACACTGTGTCCCGGTACTATCCCCCCTGGGGGGCACTGCGTCCTGGTAATGTCCTCCGGGGAGCACTGTGTCCCGGTACTAACCCCTTGGGGAGCACTATGTCCCGGTACTGTCCCCCGGGGAGGACTGTGTCCTGGTACTGTGTCCCGGTACTGTCCCCCAGGGGAGCATTGTGTCCTGGTACTGACCCCCGGGGAGGACTGTGTCCTGGTACTGTGTCCCGGTACTGTCCCCCCCGGGGAGCACTGTGTCCCGGTACTGTCCCCCCGGGGAGCACTGTGTCCCGTTACAGTCCCCCCGGGGAGCACTGTGTCCTGGTACTGTCCCCCCGGGGAGCACTGTGTCCTGGTACTATCCCCCCGGGGAGCACTGTCTCCCGGTACTGTCCCCTGGGGGAGTACTGTGCCCCGGTACTTTCCCCCAGGGGAGCATTGTGTCCTGGTACTGTCCCCTGGGGGAGCACTGTGTCCCGGTACTGTCCCCCAGGGGAGCATTGTGTCCTGGTACTGACCCCAGGGGAGCACTGTGTCCCGGTACTGAACCCCAGGGGAGCACTGTGTCAGTGTACTGCCCCCAGGGGAGCACTGTGTCCCGGTACTGTCCCCCAGGGGAGCATTGTGTCCTGGTACTGTCCCCCAGGGGAGCATTGTGTCCTGGTACTGTCCCCCCCGGGGAGCACTGTGTTCCGGTACTGTCCCCCGGGGGAGCATTGTGTCCTGGTACTGACCCCCAGGGAGCACTGTGTCAGGGTACTGTCCCCCAGGGGCGCACTGTGTCCCGGGGTATTGTCCCCCGGGGGAGCATTGTGTCCTGGTACTGACCCCCAGGCATCACTGTGTCCCGGTACTGTCCCCCTGGAGAGCATTGTGTCTCGGTACTGTCCCCCCGGGGAGCACTGTGTCCTGGTACTGTCCCCCTGGAGAGCATTGTGTC
The DNA here is from genome assembly GCF_004010195.1 of Chiloscyllium plagiosum. NCBI lineage: Eukaryota > Metazoa > Chordata > Chondrichthyes > Orectolobiformes > Hemiscylliidae > Chiloscyllium > Chiloscyllium plagiosum. The sequence continues at coordinate 21,712 of NW_025214809.1, read as the reverse complement.
TCGGTACTGTCCCCCCGGTGAGCACTGTGTCCCGGTAATGTCCCCCCGGGGGGCACTGTGTCCCGGTAATGTCCCCCCGGGGGGCACTGTGTCCTGGTACTGTCCCCCCGGGGAGCACAGTGTCCTGGTACTGTGCCCCCATGGAGCACTGTGTCCCTTTACTGTCCCCCCGGGGAGCACTGTGTCCTGGTACTGTCCCCCTGGGGAGCACTGTGTCCAGGTACTGTCCCCCGCGAGCACTGTGTCCCGGTACTGTCCCCCCGGGGAGCACTGTGTCCTAGGACTGTCCCCCGGCGAGAACTGTGTCCAGGTACTGTCCCCCCGGGGAGCACTGTGTCCCGGTACTGTCCCCCCGGGGGGCACAGTGTCCCGGTACTGTCCCCCGGCGAGAACTGTGTCCCGGTACTGTCCCCCCGGGAAGCACTGTGTCCAGGTACTGACCCCCGGGGAGCACTGTGTCCCGGTACTGTCCCCCCGGGGAGCACTGTGTCCAGGTACTGTCCCCCCGGGGGGCACTGTGTCCAGGTACTGTCCCCCCAGGGAGCACTGTGTCCCGGTACTGTCCCCCCGGGGAGCACTGTGTCCCGGTACTGTCCCCCCTGAGGAGCACTGTGTCCAGGTACTGTCCCCCCGGGGAGCACTGTGTCCCGGTACTGTCCCCCCTGAGGAGCAATGTGTCCCGGTACTGTCCCCCCGGGGAGCACTGTGTCCTGGTACTGTCACCCAGGGGAACACTGTGTCCTGGTACTGTCCTCCCCGGGGAGCACTGTGTCCTGGTATTGTCCCCCCGGGGAGCACTGTGTCCCGTACTGTCCCCTGGGGGAGTACTGACCCCCCGGGGAGCACTGTGTCCTGGTACTGTCCCCCCGGGGAGCACTGTGTCCTGGTACTGTCCCCCTGGGGAGCACTGTGTCCTGGTACTATCCCCCCCGGGGAGCACTGTGTCCTGGTGCTGTCCCCCGGGGAGCAATGTGTCCCGGTACTCTCCCCCCTGGGGAGCACTGTGTCCCGGTACTGTCCCCCCGGGGGAGCACTGTGTCCCGGTACTGTCCCCCTGGGGAGCACCGTGTCCCGGTACTGTCCTCCCGGGGAGCACTGTGTCCTGGTACTATCCCCCCGGGGAGCACTGTGTCCTGGTACTGTCCCCCCGGGGAGCACTGTGTCCCAGTACTGTCCCTCCCGGGGAGCACTGTGTCCTGGTACTGTCCTCCCGGGGAGCACTGTGTCCCGGTACTGTCCCCCCGGGGAGCACTGTGTCCTGCTACTGTCCAACCGGGGAGCACTGTGTCCCGGTACTGTCCCCCCGGGGAGCACTGTGTCCTGCTACTGTCCCACCGGGGAGCACTGTGTCCCGGTACTGTCCCCCCAGAGAGCGCAGTGTCCCGGTACTGTCCCCCCGGGGAGCACTGTGTCCTGGTACTGTCCCCCCGAGGAGCACTGTGTCCTGGGACTGTCCCCCGGGGAGCACTGTGTCCAGGTACTGTCCTACTGGGGAGCACTGTGTCCTGGTTCTGTCCCCCAGGGGAGCACTATGTCCCTGTAGTGTCCCCAATGGGAGCACTGTGTCCCTGTACTGTTCCCCCGGGGAGCACTGTGTCCAGGTACTGTCCCCCCGGGAGCACTGTGTCCTGGTACTGTCCCCCCGGGGAGCACTATGTCCCTGTAGTGTCCCCAATGGGAGCACTGTGTCCCTGTACTGTTCCCCCGGGGAGCACTGTGTCCCGGTACTGTCCCCACGGGGAGCACTATGTGTCGGTACTGTCCCCCCTGGGGAGAACTGTGTCCCGGTACTGTCCCCCCGGGGAGCACTGTGTCCCGGTACTGTCCCCCCGGGGAGCACTGTGTCCCGGTACTGTCCCCCCCGGGAGCACTGTGTCTCGGTACTGTCCCCCCTGGGGAGAACTGTGTCCCGGTACTGTCCCCCCGGGGAGCACTGTGTCCCGGTACTGTCCCCCCGGGGAGCACTGTGTCTCGGTACTGTCCCCCCGGAGAGCACTGTGTCCCGGTACTATCCCCCCTGGGGAGCACTGTGTCCCGGTACTGTCCCCCGGGGGGCACTGCGTCTCGGTACTGTCCCCCCGGGGAGCATTGTGTACTGGTACTGTCCCCCGGGGTGCACTGTGTCCCGGTATTGTCCCCCCGGGGGAGCATTGTGTCCTGGAACTGTCCCCCTGGGGAGCACAGTGTCCCGGTACTGTCCCCTGGGGGAGCACTGTGCCCCGGTACTGTCCCCCGGGGAGCACTGTGTCCTGGGACTGTGCCCCCAGGGAGCTCTGCGTCCCAGTACTGTCCCCCCGGGGAACACTGTGTCCCGGTACTGTCCCCACAGGGATCACTGTGTCCTGGTACTATCCCCCCGGGGAGCACTGTGTCCCGGTACTGTCCCCCCAGGGATCACTGTGTCCTGGTACTATCCCCCCGGGGAGCACTGTGCCCTGGTACTGTCCCCCGGGGAGCACTGTGTCCTGGGACTGTCCCCCCAGGGATCACTGTGTCCTGGTACTATCCCCCCTGGGGGAGCACTGTCTCCTGGTACTGTCCCCCCTGGTGAGCATTATGTCCCGGTACTGTCCCCCCAGGGGGCACTACGTCCCGGTACTGTCCCCCCTGGTGAGTACTGTGCCCCGGTACATTCCCCCAGAGGAGCATTGTGTCCTGGTACTGTCACCCTGGGGAGCACAGTGTCCCGGTACTGTCCCCTGGGGGAGCACTGTGCCCCGGTACTGTCCCCCAGGGGAGCATTGTGTCCTGGTACTGTCCTCCCCGGGGAGCACTGTGTCCTGGTACTGACCCCCGGGGAGCACTGTGTCCTGGTACTGTCCTCCCGGGGAGCACTGTGTCCCGTACTGTCCCCCAGGGGAGCATTGTGTCCTGGTACTGTCCCCCTCGGGGAGCACTGTGTCCCGGTACTGCCCCCCCCCGGGGAGCACTGTGTCCCGGTACTGTCACCCCGGGGTGCACTGTGTCCCGGTACTGTCCCCCAGGGGAGCACTGTGTCCCGGTACTGTCCCCCGGGGAGCACTGTGTCCCGGGACTGTGCCCCCAGGGAGCTCTGCGTCCCAGTACTGTCCCCCCGGGGAGCACTGTGTCCCGGTACTGTCCCCCCAGGGATCACTGTGTCCTGGTACTATCCCCCCGGGGAGCACTGTGTCCCGGTACTGTTCCCCCAGGGGCACTGTGTCCTGGTAGTGTCCCCCCTGGTGAGCATTATGTCCCGGTACTGTCCCCCCAGGGAGCACTACGTCCCGGTACTGTCACCCCCGGTGAGTACTGTGCCCCGGTACTTTCCCCCAGGGGAGCATTGTGTCCTGGTACTGTCACCCTGGGGAGCACAGTGTCCCGGTACTGTCCCCTGGGGGAGCACTGTGCCCCGGTACTGTCCCCCAGGGGAGCATTGTGTCCTGGTACTGTTCTCCCTGGGGAGCACTGTGTCCCGGTATTGTCCCCCCCCGGGGAGCACGGTGTCCTGGTACTGTCCTCCCGGGGAGCACTGTGTCCCGTACTGTCCCCTGGGGGAGCACTGTGTCCCGGTACTGTCCCCCAGGGGAGCATTGTGTCCTGGTACTGACCCCTCGGGGAGCACTGTGTCCCGGTACTGTCCCCCCCCGGGGAGCACTGTGTCCCGGTACTGTCCCCCCAGGGAGCACTGTGTCCCGGTACTGTCCCGCCGGGGAGCACTGTGTCCCGGTACTGTCCCCCCGGGGGGCACTGTGTCCTGGTACTGTACACCTGGGGAGCACTATGTCCTGTACTGTCCCCCCGGGGAGCACTGTGTCCCGGTACTGTCACCCCGGGGGAGCACTGTGTCCCGATACTGTCCCCCAGGGGAGCATTGTGTCCTGGAACTGTCCCCTGGGGAGGACTGTATCCTGGTACTGTGTCCCGGGACAGTCCCCCCGAGAAGCACTGTGTCCCAGTAAGGTCCCCCCAGGGAGCACTGTGTCCCGGGACTGTCCCCCAGGGGAGCACTGTGTCCCGGTACTGGCCCCCCGGGGAGCACTGTGTCCTGGTACTGTCCCCCGGGGAGGACTGTGTCCCGGTACTGTGTCCCGGTACTGTCCCCCAGGGGAGCACTGTGTCCCGGTACTGTCCCCCCCGGGGAGCACTGTGTCCCGGTACTGTCCCCCCAGGGAGCACTGAGTCCTGGTACTGTCCCCTAGGGGAGCATTGTGTCCTGGAACTGTCCCCCCGGGGAGCACTGTGTCCTGGTACTGTCCCCCGGGGAGGACTGTGTCCCGGTACTGTGTCCCGGTACTGTCCCCCAGGGGAGCACTGTGTCCCGGTACTGTCCCCCCCGGGGAGCACTGTGTCCCGGTACTGTCCCCCCGGGGAGCACTGTGTCCCAGTACTGTCCCCCCGGGGGAGCACTGTCTCCCGGTACTGTCCCCCCGGGGGAGCACTGTCTCCCGGTACTGTCCCCCCGGGGAGCACTGTGTCCCGGTACTGTCCCCCCAGGGGGCACTGTGTCCTGGTAGTGTCCCCCCTAGTGAGCATTATGTCCCGGTACTGTCCCCCCAGGGAGCACTACGTCCCGGTACTGTCACCCCCGGTGAGTACTGTGCCCTGGTACTTTCCCCCAGGGGAGCATTGTGTCCTGGTACTTGTCCCCCTGGGGAGCACAGTGTCCCGGTACTGTCCCCTGGGGGAGCACTGTGTCCCGGTACTGACCCCCGGGAGCATTGTGTCCTGGTACTGACCCCCCAGGGAGCACTGTGTCCTGGTACTGACCCACAAGGGAGCACTGTGTCCCGGTACTGTCCCCCCGGAGAGCACTGTGTCTCGGTACTGTCCCCCCGGGGAGCACTGTGTCTCGGTACTGTCCCCCAGGGGAGCACTGTGTCCGGGTACTGTCCCCCAGGGGCGCACTTTGTCCCGATATTGTCCCCCCGGGGAGCACTGTGTCCTGGTACTGACCCACCAGGGAGCACTGTGTCCCGGTACTGTCCCCACCCGGGGAGCACTGTGTCCCTGTACTGTCCCCCGGGGAGCACTGTGTCCCGGTAATGTC
>NW_025214809.1:11658-13730 GCF_004010195.1 Chiloscyllium plagiosum | reverse complement strand
GGAGCACTGTGTCCCGGTACTGTCCCCCCGGGGAGCACTGTGTCCCGGTAATGTCCCCCCAGAGAGCGCAGTGTCCCGGTACTGTCCCCCCGGGGAGCACTGTGTCCTGGTACTGTCCCCCAGGGGAGCATTGTGTCCTGGTACTGTTCCCCCGTGGAGCACTGTGTCCCGGTACTGTCCCCCCGGGGAGCACTGTGTCCCGGTACTGTCCCCCCCGGGGAGCACTGTGTCCCGGTACTGTCCCTCCGGGAGAGCACAGAGTCCCGGTACTGTCCCCCAGGGGAGCACAGAGTCCCGGTACTGACCCCGGGGAGCACTATGTCCCGGTACTGTCCCCCCGGGGAGCACTGTGTCCCGGTACTGTCCCCCCGGGGAGCACTGTGTCCTGGTTCTGTCCCCCGGGGAGAACTGTGTCCAGGTACTGAACCCCGGGGAGCACTGTGTCCAGGTACTGTCCCCCCGGGGAGCACTGTGTCCAGGTCCTGACCCCCGGGGAGCGCTGTGTCCTGGTACTGTCCCCCCGGGGAGCACTATGTCCCGGTACTGTCCCCCCGGGGAGCACTGTGTCCCGGTACTGTCCCCCCGGGGGAGCACAGTGTCCCGGTACTGACCCCGGGGAGCACTGTGTCCTGGTACTGTCCCCCAGGGGAGCATTGTGTCCGGGTACTGTCCCCCCGTGGAGCACTGTGTCCCGGTACTGTCCCCCAGGGGACCACTGTGTCCTGGTGCTGTCCCCCCGGGGAGCACTGTGTCCAGGTACTGACCCCCGGGGAGCACTGTGTCCCGGTACTGTTCCCTTGGGGAGCACTGTGTCCCAGTACTGTCCCCCCGGGGAGCACTATGTCCCTGTAGTGTCCCCAATGGGAGCACTGTGTCCCTGTACTGTCCCCCCGGGGAGCACTGTGTCCCGGTACTGTCCCCCCGGGGAGCACTATGTCCCGGTACTGTCCCCCTGGAGAGCATTGTGTCACGGTACTATTCCCCCTGGGGAGCACTGTGTCCCGGTACTGTCCCCCCAGGGGAGCACTGTGTCCCGGTACTGTCCCCCCGGGGAGCACTGTGTCCCGGTACTATCCCCCCTGGGGAGCACTGTGTCCCGGTACTGTCCCCCGGGGGGCACTGCGTCCTGGTACTGTCCCCCCGGGGAGCATTGTGTACTGGAACTGTCCCCCGGGGAGGACTGTGTCCCGGGACTGTGCCCCCAGGGAGCTCTGCGTCCCAGTACTGTCCCCCCGGGGAGCACTGTGTCCCGGTATTGTCCCCCCAGGGATCACTGTGTCCTGGTACTATACCCCCGGTGAGCATTATGTCCCGGTACTGTCCCCCCAGGGAGCACTGAGTCCTGGTACTGTCCGCCCAGGGAGCACTGAGTCCTGGTACTGTCCCCTAGGGGAGCATTGTGTCCAGGTACTGTCCCCCAGGGGAGCACTGTGTCCCGGTACTGTCCCCCCCGGGGAGCACTGTGTCCTGGTACTATACCCCCGGTGAGCATTATGTCCCGGTACTGTCCCCCCAGGGAGCACTGAGTCCTGGTACTGTCCGCCCAGGGAGCACTGAGTCCTGGTACTGTCCCCTAGGGGAGCATTGTGTCCAGGTACTGTCCCCCAGGGGAGCACTGTGTCCCGGTACTGTCCCCCCCGGGGAGCACTGTGTCCCGGTACTGTCCACCCGGGGGGCACTTTGTCCCGGTACTGTCCCCCCGGGGAGCACTGTGTCCCGGTACTGTCCCCCCGGGGGAGCACTGTGTCCCGGTACTGTCCCCTGGGGAGCACTTTGTCCTGGTACTGTCCCCCCGGGGAGCACTGTGTCCCGGTACTGTCCCCCCCGGGGAGCACTGTGTCCTGGTACTGTCCCCTGGGGAGCACTGTGTCCCGGTACTGTCCCCCCGGGGAGCACTGTGTCCCGGTACTGTCCCCCCGGGGGAGCACTTTGTCCTGGTACTGTCCCCTGGGGAGCATTGTGTCCAGGTACTGTCCCCCAGGGGAGCACTGTGTCCCGGTACTGTCCCCCCGGGGAGCACTGTGTCCTGGTACTGTCCCCCAGGGGAGCACTGTGTCCCGGTACTGTCCCCC